>NW_020954572.1:29103407-29120463 GCF_900497805.2 Vombatus ursinus | reverse complement strand
TTATTAACTTTCAAAAATTTGAAGCTGTTCCTTTGGAATTGAGAGCCTCAAATCCATTCACCCTACATCCTTAAATACTACTCGGTGGTGTAGCTAAGTCAGAAATATTGAATTAAATGATTTGGTCTGTCCTTCCCCTTATTGAGGGCAACTTCATGTAAGTCTACATCATAGAAGTTCTGAAGTTTGAAATGGGGAGGTAGGAATTATATGAGATGGTGCAACAAATCTTGATGTGACTATATCTTAGCTTCTTCTCTGTAAACTGAGGTTAATACTTGCCCTAGGAATGTTAGGAAGTCCTTCCACTATACTTCAAGGTCTTACTGAGTGCTCCTTTAGCTGTCTTCTGCTAGAGGCACTTTCTTTGAAGTTGCTGATGATAGTTATGTAGGTTATTGAAACTAGTATTGCCTTGTCAATATTTGGCAGCAGGGAAATAAATCATTGTTAATTACAATTAGCAATGACTTAAAGTTTGTAATTGGTTCAAAAATAGATGTTGGGAGAATATAATTAATCAGTCCATCAAACAAGCACTTACTATATGCTTAGCATTATGCTTAGACATTGGAGACTCTGAGAGAAGAGGGTCATTTCTTAGTCTTGTAAGGAAGTACTGCCTGTATATGCTTTTTCCTTGATTCCATTGGCACAGGATGGTATTGGTTGGATGACAGCAGGTCTTCTGCAGATAGGGAGGACCTGCTTCTTTATTCCCACATATACCCCCTCGCATTCACCCACCATTGAATTCTCATTCTTTTTTCCTAAGAAGATGAGATTCTAGCCTTTCTTCTTTAGGGAATTTAATGACCTTGACAATCTGGATCCAGTCTATAGATTTGTTATCCATTACTCCCCTCAACACATTCTATAGTCTAGTAAAATGACCTACTTGTCTCTCACAAGTGACACCCAATGTCTCATCTTTATGCCTTGGCACAGGTGGAAGTCAAGACTGGTATGCATCCTCTTCTAACTTCTCCCTCTTAGAATCCCAAGCTTTCTTCAATGCTTTTACATGAGGCTTTTCATGATTCCCCAAATGATTATGACTCTCCCCTTTGTCAGTATTTTGTATCTGCTCCTATAGATGTATACACACTGTTTTTCCAAATAGAATGCAAGTCCCTTGAGGTCAAGAATAGTTTCATGCTTGTTTCTGTGCCTATCACAGTACCTGGAGCATAATGAGTTCTTAACAAATGCTTGTTGGTTAACCGATTGTCCAACCCAGTATTTTACTGTGTCACTGAACTGCGTAACTGCCCTTACCAAGGGAGGCGATATGTGACATCAATTCAATGTGAATGCAGTTTTTGAGGCAAGAGAAGACTTTTTATCATAAACTCATTTCACTGTACATTTGAAGGTACCAGAGGTAGGGGAGGGAAGTTTCTAACCATTTAAAAAAAGGTATAATGACATCTTAGAAACACTAAAGGCTAATTCTTCATTCCATGATAATGGAGAACAGTGATAATATGGATAATGTAAATACATGGAGGATCAAAAACTAATTTTTAATTCCTCTAGTTGTTTCAACCACCTTGCAACCAAATTCTTCAGTGGCATATATTTAAAGAATCTGTGGTATCATTATTCTCCATTATCATTGAATGAAGTGTTGGTCCTAGGTGCTCTTGAGAAAATGGTACTACCCTTTTTGTTTATGTTTGAAAAGTATACCTCTCCTACCCTTACCCTGCCCCAGCTACCACTGGAATACATACATAGAGACCTTCTACCTTCATTCATGGAACAGGCTATAAAATTGGACTGCATCTAATAAGATCAAACTTAATAGGGATATGTAAAGTTTTGCCACTGGATTCAAACAATCAGCTTTGTAAGTGTAAGACAAAGTTGAAAGCATGACTTGATAATATATCTGGGGAAGAGATTGGTGGATGGATTGCAAGCTTCCTTTGCATCAATAATATGATGCAGCAACCAGAAAAACTACTATGATCTTTAGCTACATTCTGAGAGGGCCAGCATTCAGTATAAGGGCAATGATAATGGGTGAGTTAATATAATCATAAATTTTGAAAGAGAAGGTACCTCAGAGGCTGTTTCATCCTACTCCCACATTTTACAGGTGAGGAAACTGAGGCCCAAAGAAATTAAGTGATTTGCCCTTGGTCACACGAGTAGTAAGTAGATGATAGAGTCAAGATAGATGACAGAGTTGAGATTCAAACTAAAGTCCTCTGATTTCAAATCTGGCACCCTTGCCACTGAACCACACAGGAAATGTCTAGCCCAAAGAAAAGAAGACAGAGGGAACATGTTAACTGCCATTGTGTATTTAAAGAGCTGTTATGTGGACTTTTCTGTTGGCTCAAGAAGACAAAATGAAGTACTGTGGGTAGAAAATGAAGAGAGGAAGAGGTAGGCTTGATGTAAGGACAAACTTCCTAATAATTAGAGCTGATCCAAAGTGGAATGTGCTGTCCCATTCTTTAGGATTACTGATTACTAGAGGTCTTCAAGAGAAGACCAGAGTACCATCCATTGAGGATGCTTCCAGGGGAATTCTGGGTGAGGTGTGGGTTGGACCAGATGACTTCTAGATCCCTTCAGATGCTAATCTTCTATATTCATTTCTTCCCAGCTCAAGTCATGGCGAGTGCCTAATGAAATTAGCTGGGCTCAGGGGAGAGTTAGGTAGAAGGAATAAAACCTTTGACATTTGGAGAAATCATAGAAGCCATCCTCTTCCTTTCCTCCTATGACAAGAGTTATCACAGCATAGTAGAAAAAGTGTTGGGTTTATAGTCAAAAGACTTGGTTCCAACTCTACCACTTACTATCTGTGGAAAGTCACTTAACCTCTTTTGGTCTCAGTTTCCCCATCTGTAAAATGAGGGTTTGGATTTGATGACCTCTAAGATCCTTTCCACCTCTAAATTCATGATCTTATAATTTAAAAAACCTTCTGTCTTCTCTACTCACTTCCTTCTACATTCCATCCCCATTAAGAGAAATTACACAAAACAAAACAAAAACAAAAACAATATAGAAGAGGTTTAATTTATTGGTTACCCTTGAGAAAAGGTTACATATAAAATTCTTGGGGAAAAATCCAATCCTATTCAATTACATATCAATAGACATTCATTTTAAACCAAATTTCTTTTTGAGTCCATGAACACACACAAAAAAAATAAGGCACCTCATAGTCTACATTCTTTTTTTTTTCTCAGAATAAAGGAGAAGTTTAAATACATGATACAGTTTATATTAAATATCTTGGGTAATGAGAAATCAACAGAACCGTTTTTTAGCCTTATGCATTAGTTAGTCATTTGTGTGTTCTATGCATAAAATTGGCATTTGAAATTTTTCCTTAAGGCATTTTCTTTGTGAATTATTGCTGATATTGGTATTTCCTTTCTGTACAACTTAAGTCTTCACAGATATTGCTTAAAGTCTTTACAAATATTGTTTCAGGAATGTTAACCTCTGAAACATAAAATATAGATGTCAGCCTCTTAATTTTTTATAACTGTAATACTTATATGTGCACAGATAAAACAAAGTTTATTGTCTCCCTCTGAATAAAAGTCATCCCATACAAAAAACTTTCAACCACCTAGGAGGAGCCAGTGTCTCCTTTGCCCAATTCAGAGGAAGTCATACAAAAGAAAAAAAAAACTGCTGTTATCACACTGAACAAAATATTTGAATTAATAATTACATTAAATACCCATATCTTTCTGTTTATTCACATTCCACACAGTGGAAATTATCTCCTTTATCTCCAAATTTCTCTCTTCCTTTATCATAGTTATTATTACTTTTAATTTTAATCTTTGAAGAAATGCAGATGTCAAAAACACTTAAAGTATATATATATATACGTATATATAATATATGTATTTGAAAAGATGTCAGGTATATGCCATAATATCCAAATTCAGTGTTTGGCATTATTTTAATAGGAAAGATTGAAATCATGTATATCTCTCAGTCAAAACAAATAAACCTACAGCAAATGCAGAAATGAATTATCGCATCATCAGTGAGTACCTGATATAATATGTAACCAATGTGGCATTTTAAGTAAATGATGGAAGATAGACTGTACTCATGCTAATCTTAACCAACAGCGGCAGAATAAGACAAGTAGAACTATTCTCTTTGTTTGCCTAGTTATGCTTTGGGGGTAGTCATGCTGCTGATTATCCCGGGGAAGTTAATTTTGAGGAAACTCTACTTACTGTAGCCAAATACTCCCCAAATGCAAGACTGTGGTACAGGCTACTAAAAGGAAGATTATTGCTGGCCACTTAAGTCATCTCTTTTTAACAAAATCACATGCCTGTGGCAGAGTTAAAACAACAAGAGAAATTCAGTGTTCACTGGTTCTGAATGTTATTTCTCCTCTCTAGTGTGGTTTTACATTTTCAGTTCCATTCTCGTTTCCTCTTCCCACTCCCCATTTTGGTTTAGGCATTTGTGTGCTTAATTAAAGCCATTCTATGCTTTCCTGTTTGAGGATTTGAATGAAAAAAAGGTTTGGGGCAGGGAGGATTAATACAAAGAGTAGACAATGTGCTTCCACGTTGGAAGTATGTTTGTGTGGGCATGGGAGGAGTGTCTTTGAGTGGACCTTGGGCCAAGGGTAAGATTCATCAGGAAGGAATTGGAAATGAAATTCAATCAGAATTGAAAATTGGAAAAGGACTTCAAAATGAAACCCAGTATTGGATCTTCAGTTCTGTCTTAAAATACATGGTTCTTGTTTATAACTGTTGGGTGGGACGACTTTGAAAATAGTTTCTTGGAGAGTTAGCAGTGCCCTGAATTTTTTAACTCCTGGTCTTTGAGCTCCCGTCCTCCTCCCCAGTTGTGGAACTAAGGAGGCACTGGGCAAGAAGAATATAGGTTTGATTTTGGTGTATAAAACTCCAAATTTTGGGAAAACAGTGTAGTCACACAGACACAGAGCTAGGCATACCTGCCCTCTGCAGTGTTCCATCTTAACCTTACATGAAGAATAAGTCAGGAATAGTCATTGGAAGCTGTCCCAATTCATTTAAAGCAATGCAGATAAGTTAACCAATAAATATCTGAATTATTACACATCAAACATACCAATATCATTGGACAAGAAACAAAGCTTCTTATTCTGAATGCCTCCTTTAAAAAATAAATAAAATGGGGATTTCCCTTTAAACTCTGCACAGAGGACTATAGAGTAAATATTACTATTCTTTATCTTTCCCTCTAAATCATACTAACATATGACTCTCCCAGGAGATCTCTATTCTTCCTCTCTTACCCTTTTTCTCTCTTTCCTCTTCTTTTTTTTTCTCCTTTCTTTATCTTCTCTTCCTTCTCTCAAAAACACTGGCTAAAAAAACAAAACACCGCAACTATAATGTTGCCAGAACCATCCCTAGCTAAACAGATATCCCCACTCTATTCCATGTTATACTGGCATTTTTATACTCTATTTGACAAGTTCAGATCTGGCACAATTAGCATCAGGACTTCCTGAAAGAGCCAAAATTTTTAGCCACAATTCTAATTTACAAAAACAATGCTAAACCCGTGAAGAAGAAAAGAAAAAAAAAGTTGCTGGAGTCTTCTTTTAAAGAGATGTTTCCACACCATTTTCTCCATAAAAATATATATTTTTAAAAAAGGGTGGGGTACCAGATCCCAACTCTTCATGGGGAAGGAGGTCTGAGCAATATTTCTCATGATCCCCAGGAGATCATGGTGGTGGTAAGGGGCTATCTTAGGTTGGTTCAACTAATGCTGAAAATATTTGTGTCTTGAGTCTGGCCTTGTTGACTGTGTGTTGCTTATGTGCTCAGGGCCAATAATTAGAAATGGTAGGCTATCTAGGGCAGCTAAGTGGCACAGTGGATAGTGTGCTGGGCCTGGAATCAGGAAGACTCATCTTCTTGAGTTCAAATATGGCCTCAGCCATTTGCTAGCTGTGCAACTTTGAGCAAGTCATTTAACCCTGTTTGCCTCAGTTTCCCCATTTGTAAAATGAACTGAAGAAGGAAATGGCAAACCACTCCAGTATCTTTGCCAAGAAAACCCCAAATGGGGTCGAAAAGAGTTAGGACTGAACTTTAATTTTGATCTTTAGTGATATTTTTCCTTATTCTCTGGGAAAACCAGGCTATTTAGCCTGGGAGAAAGGACAGGCTAGGGATTTTTTTAATGAGTTGCACAAATGATGGTGAATATCTATCAAACTAGCCTAGTTAGTAAGTGGGCCAGCTGCCATGACATGAAATTTGAAGCCAACCCCAATATTGAGACCAGAAGAGATCCTCTATCTTATAGAAAATCTTCACAACCCTGTCTGGGAACTGAATTTAGGGTAATCAGCATCTCCCATATACCTCTACCTTGTTGTCCTCAGTCTTGTGTTATAAGAAGGTCAAGTAGCTTCCAAACCAATATGACTGATTCCATCCAGTAGCAGAATGTAGGTCCTTTAAGGGCAGGGGCTGTTTCATTTATGTCTTTGTATCTCCAGCACCCAGCGGAGTGCCTGGCATGTAGACATGCTTAATAAATTCTTGTTGAGTGAACAATAATACGATGATTTAATTTTCAGAAGGCTTTAAGCCCTGTATTTATGGGGATGTAGAGCAGAGGGAGAGTGGGCAGTAACAGTTTAGTTTTTTTTTTACATATTGTGAATTTCAGTGGGCTAGAAAAATTAGCAAGACAGAAATTTGATCTTGGGTTGAGAAGCGCCACCATTGAAAATTTGACTCTCTACAAATAATTTCAAGAAAATCAGAGCTAAGCCTACCGTATTTTATTCAGGTCCATTTCAAAATGCACAACAGAGTTGAGGGTGTTATGCAAGACATTTATTGAGTCCTTGATTTACTTAGATTCTATTTCATGCTGCAAGAAAAATCTCTACTTCAAAGGATGATTTTACAGTGTTGTCATATTCAATTCCCTACACACACCCTACCTCAATCCTGCCAAGCTCATGTGGACTTTGCCCCTAAATTCTACCTCCTGGACCACTACTTGCCCCTCAGTGTCTCACCTCCATTTTCTTGGCAATCCAAGCCTCCTTTAATTATCTGGAGTATTTTTGCAAAGAGGAAAGTACATAAAACCATGGTAAGAAGACAACAGGGATAGCTCACAGAGAGGAGTTTGGTTTGTAGACAGCTACTGATTTTGTGTTTGGGAGCATGGACCAAAAGTGGTTGAAAGGAACTACTGGTTAGGGGAAGGAGCTTCTGAAATCATTTTTCTATGTCAGGTACAGATCTGAAAGCAAGTCCCTTTCCATGCTCCCTTAACAAAACCCAGGGTAACCACTGTCCATGCAACACTCATTCTGAAGAGAATCTTAGATGCCTAAGAAGGCGCATTGAAGGCAGAGGCAAAGCAAGACAACATCCCTGCCTGACTGGTGATTTGCCTCAGGGAAGTTGCCAGGGATTTGGGTCATCTGCATCATCCCCAAATGCAACAAATACTCTTTATATAATAGGAAGTGCCCTCTAGAAGAGATTGTTTTTTCCCCCATGGTGCCTCTGAACATGCATGCAATGCTCCAACACACAGACAAATGCACACGTGCATGCTCATGCCAAGAGGCAGTGAGTGGTTCTTCCCGCATCTGGGATTTGAGCATAGAAAGTGCCAAGCTGCCTTTGATTTGGCACCGTCTGCATCTGGGGCTGAGTCATTAGGGTAGGCTGGGCGTCTGTGACCTAATCCAAATCAATAGATATGCAGCGACACTGCTTCACCCGGGTAACCCTTTTCTTCTTGGTCGGTGGCTGCAATTCAGGACAATTGAGTGTAACCATCATGGTGGTGAATTTCTTGGGCTTGCAGAAGGAACATGACTGAAAGGAACCTTCCTCCTTCCGGATGTGCCTGGGAATGTAAAAGGAATTACATTGGCCATAGCAAAAGCGGTTTATGATGGTGCGGCTGTTGCAACCCTCCTCATGTATGGTCTGCTTGAGAGGTTGTGTCTTACACCAGTCCCGCTTCAGGTATTTGCGTTCAGTCACATGCAGGGCCTCCTGGCTGGACTCCAGCACCTCCTCCCCAGGCATGGCAGTGCCCCGGCCCTGGCCCCGGCCCCGATTCCTGGATCCAGACTGTTGGGGAGACTGAGTCTGCTCTGAGTCATTGTACTGGTCCTTATCAGGAGGTGGGATGGCACCTTGAGATCCTTTCTTTTTGCCTTCGGTGGCAGACAGCAAGGTTCCCAAGAGCAGAAGCAAAGCCCCTACAATGTAGGTGGTTCGACCCATCCTAACAGAAAAGAAAGAGGGAGCAAAAAGGAGAATACAATGATTATTCTCACATGGGAAATAAAAGAATCACCATAACAATCACATGGGAAAAGCACTTTCCACATATTGTATCACTTTGATCCTTACAATACCCCTGTGAGTTTGATGCTCACTCATGCTTAGTTTCACTCTCAACTCCCTCAGCTATACCTCAAAATCTTCCTGAACTCCCTTTCCAGCTCCCTTATATGTGATGTCTTCCCCCATTAGAACATACTCTCTTTGAGGGTAGGGATTATCCTTTTTATTTTTATTTTTTGTTTATATTTGTATCCTCGGTACTTGGCACGTAGTATTTAATATAAACTCTGTCTGTCTGTCTATCTATCTATCTATCTACAACCCTGTGAGATGGGTACTATCATGACCCCCCATTTTACAGATTAGGAAACTGTGGCTGAGGAAACCTTAAATGACTTATCCCAAGTCACACAGCTAGTAAATGCCTGAATCAGGATTAGAACTCAGGACTCCCTGACTCCAAGTCCAGGCAGCACTCCATCTTATGGTACCACTTATGTAATTTTCTTTGAGCATGAGGGGAAAGCAACTTGTAGGGGGGGGGGGGAAGGAGGGTAATAGACAGAAAGACCATGAGCCTTGGAGTCAGAAGCTCTCCTTTAGATTCTGCTGCTAATTTACTGAGTGACCTTACACAAATCACTTAAACTGAACCCAGTATCCTGGACTGTGTGGCTATGCATTATAATAGAAAGCCCAATGGCCTGAGAGTCAGGAGAGATGGGATCCTGTTCCGGGTCTATCAGTAACTAGCTCACAGTCGTCCATAAGAAAGTCATTTAATCTTTCCGGGCCTCCATTTCTTCATCTATAAAACACATGATCTCTATGGCCTTTTCCAGCTCTAAAATTCGGTGACAATTTCCGGTTTATTTTATGCCTTGGAGACTCAGTTCACAAACTTGCCCCAGGGTAGGCTGAAAGCCTATTGTGCTATTTGCTTGAGGCTACCATGCTACTTCTCCTCATGAGGCAGCCTTGTATACCAGAAAGAGAGCTGAACTTGGAGATAGGAAAGATCTAGGTCCAAATCTTAGCTCCAACATTTCCTAACTGCGTCATCATAGGCAAGTCATTCACCCTTTCTGAGTCTGTTTCCTCATCTCTGAAATGGGGATAATAGCTTATATAGTAACTGGTCCCAATATGTGAGGATCAAATGAGATAATAGATGAAAAATGTTCTGTGAACTTTAGAGAGTTATCTAAATGTCAGTTATTATTATTTCCCTTACCTGGTTTCCTGATGTTAGAAAGGAATGGTAAATTTTCACTGTCTCCCCCTCCCCACTCTTATTTTGCCCTGACTTTAAAATTTTACACATGAGAAGCAACCAGTGAAAATTGAATGGTAACTTTTTACAATTTCCTCCCACTCCCCACCACAAGAATACAGTGGATCAGATTCTGTATAGAGCAGTATTCAAATTGAGCCTCTTTTTATTTGCTACCTATTTGACCTTGGGCAAGTAATTTCACCTTTCTGAGTCTTAGTTTCCCAATCTGTAAAATCTAGAAGGTAGATATCTAAGATCTACTCCAGCTCTAAATCTATGGTGCAATAATTATCCAATTTATCCAAAAGATCCAATAATTATCCAATTATCTAAAAGATAGCAAAATGTGTGAAAAATACACATTCCACAGGCCCAAAGAAAATACTCTTTCAATCCTAAGAATAATGTGGAATTACAACCACAAGCTATCAAATATAAAACCATATGTCAATAAAACAGTATCAAGATTCTGATACAATTTAATACTTTGGGGGAAATGAAGACTCAAAGCAAAGAATGTGACATTTTCATTCCAGCTCTGACTTTGTATTTCCTGGCTTTTGTCAGTTTGTGTTACAACATCACTGTTATTTAACAGAGCAAAATTTCCCCCCAAAATTATTAATTTCCTTGTTTTGTCCTAAAAAAATTTTTTTTTCTAAAAAATCTAATGTTAAAACAGTGCATGTTTTCTCCAGAGACCAAGATGACTTGAGCCAGAACTGTTCCGTCTCCCGGGCAAATATACTTTGTACTTCTGCAACCTTTAGAAGTCTGGGTTATTTACTCAGAACAGGGCCAGTATCTAAAATAAAATTCGAACCAGTGCTGCCCATTTCAGTAGAGGAACACAGGAGATGGCCCCAGGCTTCCACACTAGAGAATCTACTGCAGATACCTGCCAAAAGTGGATCCCAATTCATCTAGGCCCAATTTCAGGCTGTATTATTTATTGATGGTTAGTTGTTTGCAATAGAAGACATTTTTAATAATAATAGGTAGGATGGATAAAGTGCTTTTGGGTTTGCAAAGCGCTTTACAAATGTCACCTCATTTAATGCTCACAACAACCCTGGGAGAAAGGGGCTATTGTAATCCCTACTTACAGATGAAGAAACTGAGGCAGATAGCAGTTAAGTGACTTGCTCACAATCATCTAAGTAGTAAGTGTCAGAGGATGGATTTGAACTCAAGTTTTCCTAACTCCAGGTATAGTGCTTTATCCACTTTACCACCTTGGTGTCTTATAAGAGAACACTTTTTCTAAAGAAAGAATATAGAATCATAGAACTTACAGCTTAAGGGGATCTTGGAAATCGTCAAACCCAACTCCATCATTTTATACATAAGGAAACTGAGGCCAAGAGGCTAATTGATTTACCAAAGGTAAATAGTCACATAGTAAGAAAGACTAAGTAGCTGGTATAACCCATACTCACAACCATAACCTTCCAAGGTCTCCTGACTCAGTGGCAGGTGGATTGAGGGATCCAACTAGCCCAGTAGAAGTAGAGGGTGACTTAAAAAAGGAATAGAATGAGGGGGTTAATAATATTAGGGTAAATGAATAAGTGTTGACAAGGCCTCCTCACTCATCTCATAGCGGACAATAGACTTGCTCCTTTAATTTAACCCCTTGTCCCTTCACAAGAAGAAAGTGTTTCTGTTTAAAGAGATCTGTTATATAATGGCTGCTATTTCAAATCAAGGTGAGGCTAGATGGGGAATGGAGAAGTAGAATGAAACTATATGGAGAAAATGTTTTAAATTTTTCTTTGCAATATCAGAGAAAAATAAGCAAGTAAATCGGTAGTATTCTGTCACTTCACACATGAAAGAACTATTTTTTCATCCCCATTTTATTTTTTTTTTAGGCAATTGGGGTTAAGTGACTTGCCCAGGGTCATACAGCTAGTGTCAAGGGTTTGGTCTGAGGTCGGATTTGAACTTAGGTCCTCCTAACTTCAGGGCCAGTGCTCTATCCACTGTGCTACCTAGTTGTCCCTCATCCCCATTTTACAGAGAGAAAATATGCCTTATATAAATTCACCTCACAGATCAAATCAGTGCCAAAGCACAGACTAGTGCTCAAGATTTCTAACTTTCAGCCCAGCAAGGGCTCTGCTAGCCTGGCCAGCCTCCCAAATCATGCCTTGCTTTTTCTAAGGAAACTCCAAAGTCCATTAGTTTTATGAACTGGTCTTAGGCCAAATTCTGTGGGTTTTATTTTCTGATTGAAGTCATTTTTATTCACTACTGTGGGCCCAAAAAGAAAACAGTAAGTTCAAAACCATGTTTCACTTGTCAAATACTATATAAAAGTCACCAAATGTGGTTTTTAATTTTAATTTGGACAGGCTCTGTTCTTCCTATGGGAGCACATATGTCCCATAAGCCAAGCCCGAGGGGAAAGGGGAGGGTGGCAAGCTTTATTTTTTCTTAACTAAAAAAAAATTACAGATTTCTTATATTAAGATTTAGTAGCCTGGCACAGTCTGGAAAAATTACTATGAATTTTTTTCTTAAAAAAAAACATAACTACTGTTAACTTTAAAGATCTTAAGTACTTAGTGTGGACCATTTGAATTCTTAAATATTATAAATAGCTGTTAAGGCAGGAGTAAAGGCCAACTTCAAATATTCCAATCAACCAAGGTCTCTGTTTCCTGGAAGCCAACAGTACTCTGAAGAGTAGGGGAAGAAGGGGTTGTTGAAAGCTCTGTGCCCTATATCTTTGTGGTAAGTTAAAGGGAGTCTATGCTGTTAACTAACTAAAAACATGGAACCCTGAATTTGGGCTCTGTTGAGCCAAAGGTGGAGGTCACTTTTCCATTATTCTTAGTTGGTACATTCCCCACTCCCACCTTCCAAGTCTTCTGCCCAACACTTTGTATTTTTTAAACAACGTGAATGTGAAGGGGGAACAATAAAACTTATGGGTCATATCCCCTCCATTAAATTTTATGATCCATGAAGAGCTGTGTCATTATTCATCTTTGCATCTCAAGCATGTAACACTCATAGTAAATGCCTGAATAAATGCTATCTTGATTCATCTTAGTATCCTGAATTACTGGAACAGTGTCTTGTGCACAGCAGGTGGTCAATAATTATGGATGACAATGATGTCCCACAATAGGTTTTGCATGAATGGCCACTATGTTCACCAATGGATTTCCCATTGTTTATGAGGACCATATGTGTTCTGAATATTTCCATTCACTATACTATCCACTTACATAACCAAGCTAGATCATTATTCTAGTAGCAAAGTTAAACATAATTAACCATGAAAAGCAATAAAAAATCATATCTCTGTCGTTTACACGTGCGACTTTAGACAAGTCATTTAACTTTTCAAGATCTTAATTTCCTCACCTGTAAAATGAGGAGGTTTGATTTGGTGGTGTTTAAGTTCACATCTAGCTCTTTGAGTTGGATTCTATGATGCTTTGGACTCACTTTTGGGTCAATTGAAGGCAGAAGCATACTAGAGCCAGTTCATACTTTGACATACAATTATCAAATGTTCAGTGTGGGCACTTACATTTCAGAAATTGGTGAATGCTATAAATCAGGGCTTGATTTAATGTTCTGTTGAGTTTCTAGACATAAGAAAGTTTCAGAGAAAATATTAATAATGTAAATTAAACTTTAAAATGTCATGCCACTTTTTTTTCTAGAAGGCTGGTTGTTAAACATTTACCAGCACACCAGTGAACAGGTTTTGTCAACACATTAGAAATCTATGTCAATTTTCACTGAATATTCTTCTATGTCATCTGGTCAGATTTTTGTGAAAAGCCATCTGTGTAGCTTCTGTCTCTTTGGCAAGTCATCATTTTTATCCTTCCTCACAGGTTTTCCTCCCCTCCTATCTCTTTAAAACCTGACCAAAAGTATATCTTTTTTTCTACCTGACCCTTACCTTCATAACTGAGAAAGAACATTTGCATGAAAGACACTCAATGTGTGTGACATGCTGATTCGCACGTCACTGTGGGGGGTGCCAACTACTGCACAGGCTTTAGGAGCACAATCTTCTGGATCTTAAAGAACAAAAAAAAAATCAAACTAGTTTGCACAACCTATTTTTAATGCTCTTTACTTTACATAAGACAGAATCTATTATCTTACTGAATTTGGGACTATTTCCTTTTTACTATGCACTCTCAGCATGTCATAATTTGTCTGACTATGCCATACCTACTCATAATAATAACATCCAGCATTTATATGGCATTTTAAGGTTTGCAAAGTGCTTCACAAATCTTATCTCATTTGATCCTCACAACAACTCTGGATGCTAGGTGCTATTATTACCCCCATTTTACAGATAAGGAAACAGGTAGAGAGAGGTTAGGTGACTTACACACAGTGTCTGAAACAAGATTAAAACTCAGGTCTTCCTGACTCCAAGTCCAGTCCTCTTTCCACTAGCTGTCTAGTTTTTAAAAGTTTGACATAATAAATGCAGTAGAGAAAAGCTATAAAGACAGAGGCTTGTGCCTAGGCTTTTGAGTAATTCTCAGTGAATAAATTTTGGAAAGGCACCTAGAAAAGACACACTTTAATGTGATCATCAAGTTGTTTTTCCTCACCTCCTTAAAAAGATTCTGAAGATGATCACCTATACTCTACACGTTTTGGATGATGTAACTCTTTTCTCCCCAGTCCAGGAGGACAGAAGGTAGAAGTGGGAAAGAGTTGGGTGTATTATTGTTTTAGAGATAAGCTAAATTAATCAAAACTCAGGATAATGATGTAACAATGATAATTATAAAATGAAATAATCTAGAATTTTCTGACCACCAAAGGAAAAAAATAGACTCTACATGTTTAAAAAAAATGGCAGTGGATAGAGTTCTGGCCTTGGAGTCAGGAGGACCTGAGTTCAAATCCGGCCTCAGACACTTGATACTTACTAACTGTGTGACCATGGGTAAGTCACTTAACCCCGACAGCCTCACCAAAAAGCTAAAAAAAAAATACCTATGAAGAACCAGAAACTCATCCATTCTCTGTATGTTACAAGTGCCCAAACCAACAAATCCTGAAACTGAAGAGACCATTAGTTAAGGTGGACTTATCTCCATCTATTGCATAGACCAGATGATCAGACTCAAATCCAATTCACTTGCAAGTCATGGCATCATCTTCCTGATGTCAGGGTCCTCTTCAAGAACAAAGGATAAACCACACTCAACACAAGACCAGATGACCCTCAGAATCAGAAGACACAAAAATTTATGAGCTGAGTATTTATAGAATTATTAGTATATTAAAATAGGTTGAGAAAAAATTATTCTGTAATAATATAACTCCACTAATATGGTGATGTCAAGGCAAATTCATGTTACATGCAGGTTTTTTGTGTTAGTATAAATCTACTCTAGGTTACATGATCTGACACCATGAATGACTGAATTTGTAGTGTATACAAGGGCAAGTTTTTATTTACATTGTGGGCATGAAGGATTTTTTTCCCTTAAAACTGCATTGTTTGGAAATGGTGTAAACCTGCACTTAGGATCATTTGTTTAGAGCTAGAAGGGGCCTGGAAGGTCACCAAACCTAATTCCCTCTTTTTACAGACGAGAAAACTGAGGTATAAAGGAATTAAGTGACTTGTCCAACGTCCCACAAGCAGTAAGGAGCAGAGCCAGAACTTGAACCCAGGTTCTCTGTCTCTAAAACCAGTGCTCTTTCCACACTGTACCAGGCTACCCTCAATTGAATAAGACTTATTTTTCACCTTCTTTGTTTTTGATGAAGAAAAAAATATATATCTATTACAAATTTACTTCTCTAGGACTGGGTGCTATAGAAAATCATTTTTAATATGTAAGCAACAAAGGTGATACCTGACCTCATGATTCATTCCTGTCATTCAGCCCATAAGTTCACCTCCTCCCCCTACACACACACATGCACCCACAAACACTAAAAATAAATGGTTTTTCCCAACTCAGTGTCTCAGATTAGTCATTTCTGAGATTTAATTCCCCCACAAGATTCATTGTAGACAATGCTATTTCCCAGCATTACCTCTTAGAGCAGTTGTATGTCTCGTAGTATATAAAGTATCCTTTATATAAAGTATATAGTAGTAGTATAGTAGTATATGTATAAAATACATAATATATGAAACAAAATCTTTAAGCAGACAGAAAGAGAAATGCCCTTGTAACACATTTAATTTATGCCTTTGGTGCTAACGATAACTTTTCTAGATAAATTACTTTTGACCCTGGAGTATTAGAAAGTCTGGAGATATAAATGTCACCATTTCCCCATATATTTATTTAGCACAGTGTTCTAACAGGGAGCATCAATTTGGAAGACAGAGGCAGATCAGAAACACATTGCTGATGCATAATCAGATCAGGGCAAAGAGCCTGACAGTCCCATACTCCTGAGTCCTAGTCAGAGACTGTACAAAGATGAGGAAATGAATCATGTTTCTATTCTTCTCCACTGTGGCCACTATAGTTAGCGCCTGCAGAGACCCTATTATTCAACACTCCCCCCCAACCTTTCATTTAACAGGGTTTTTTTCTGTTCTTCCATGAATTTTAGATTTCTCTAAGCTAGATCCTACAAGTTGTTAGTTTCTCCCTCAAAAAGACTATGTGATAAAAAAAAATAATGAACCTATGAAACTATCAAACCCACCAAAAGCAAAATGAAAATGCTAAGCTCAGCAGTAACCTTAAGGTTTTTCTTTTTTAAAGTGGCCATAGTTCAGAAGATGCCTTAAAGAAAATTTCATGCTCAAAATGAAAAGTTTGCCAAGGAAGATTAGTTAATTCAGCTGGATTTCTTTAGACTTTAGGTTATGTGCTAGATAGAGGTTGAAATTGAATCATGCTCTTAAAGTTCTATTTGGGTACTTTAGAAAGTTTTTCAGATAAATCCCTGGGGTCCATTTCACTCTTACAGAGTTATCTTAACCTTTTTCCTTCTATTTGTTTTTACTTATGTGTATAGACAGAAAGAAGCACTGCTCTAGGGCCTATAGGGCAATTTAAACAGAAAATAATACAATGGATTGATTTAATCAACTCATTTCCTCCAAGCATCACTTTGGGTAAAATAAACAACATTCATAAACATCACCTAGATTTGCTGCTTCAATTGAAAGATTCCATAACCGATTCTGGCCTCAACAACGAAAGACCTACCAAAGTCTTAGCAATGAAACACTTCAGAGTTTTGTTGTTAATGTTGTTGTCATTAAAAGGCTTGCAGATTCTGCTAAAAGGAGGTAGTGGAGAGCTTGAAGTGGAAACAAAGGAAGGACACAACAAAACCCAGCAGGGAAGCAATTCGTTTCTGATTCTGCAACCAGGAGGTGAACTTCCCTAAGAAAAAGGGAGACTGCCTCTCTCTCTCTCTCTCTCTCTCTCTCTCTCTCTCTCTCTCTCTCTCTCTCTCT
>NW_020954572.1:29102801-29103321 GCF_900497805.2 Vombatus ursinus | reverse complement strand
CGTTCACTCAAAATACCTATGCTCCCTTCAAATATCCATTGGCAAACTGAAGCCCCCACGCTAAGGTGTGTTAGAGCTGGAAAGCCCATTCCTATATGATGCAGAAAGGAGGACATGGGTGGCATTTTGATTTTTGCTTAACATTAATACATTAGGGAGGCAGCCTGGCACAGAGGATTAGAGGGCAGGCTCAGGAGTCAGAAAAGACTTGGGTTCATACAACTTCACCATGGGCAAAGCCCCTAACTTCTCAGTGCATTAGGCAACTTTCTAAAACTAAATTATCAAAGAACTGCCGATCTGCACCATTGAGGGGGAGAGCGTTCCGCAACTAGAAGACCCTCCCCCACTCTTAAAATCACAAGTTTCTATTAAACAAGGGGATGGATGGGTTGGGGAGAGTGGATATTAATTTCAGCATTGATTGTATTACCCCCTAGGCAACTGAACTTTCTGCAGGGTTGTTTGTAACGGCAAAAAAAAAAAAAAAAAAAAAAAAAAAAAAAAAAAAAAAAAAAAA
>NW_020954572.1:29100247-29102795 GCF_900497805.2 Vombatus ursinus | reverse complement strand
CCCGCCTAGAAGATGAGTCCCTGAGATAAGGCGGGATTGCAAAACTGCCCAGAGCCCCCAGGCTTTCTCGTGACAGAGAATCTATTTCCCCGGAGATCCTGTCACCAGCTGCCTTTCGAGAACCTGAGCGGCGACTGCCACTTTTGAGTGACAGTCGAGAGGGAAAAGGGAATAGGGAAGCAAGGGATTGGGACGGGCATCTACAACTTTTTAAAGTACCTTCCAATGTATACATAAGAGTTCAGTGGGAGAAAACAGAACGTCACCTAGGGCTGGACTAAGTGTAGGGTTGTCTAAGGGTAGATCCTGGGGTCTCCAACTTTGTGCGTCTCTAGGGGTTCCTGACTCACTTAGATTTAGAAGCGCACACACGTTCACCTGAGCCAGCGTTGCCTTTTACCAGGTGCGCAAGGGCGCAGGCGAAGTGTTCTCACACTGCCGCTACGGTATTCGCACTACCCTTCAGATTTCCCTTCTGTCCTAGCTCTCCAACTTTGCGCGACCAGCAGGAGATAGACTGGCGCCGACTGAAACACACACACACACACACACACACACACACACACACACACACACACCCCACATCACACGCACGCCCTCTAACACTCACAAAAACACACGCACAAGCACACCTGAGAAATTCACATTCTCCTCCTCGGTTTCCCCTCACCTCCACCACCGCCGCCTCCCCACCATCAAGTCTCGGATTCAATCTCCTGCTGTGCCCGGATCAGAAAGGATGACCCCACTGCTCCCCAAGTCTCACGTCCTTCCCAATAAGGGAGATGAGACGTCAAAGCTGCAGCTCCCCAGCACTTCCCTCCCTGACGGATGGGGTCTCTTCCCGCCTTTTAGGGGAGCAGGAGGAGGTCTGGGAAGGTAGGAAGTCAGTAAGGTGTAGGAAAGCAGAACAGGCTTCCCAGACAGGCTTGACCTCTACGGGTTCCACTGCAGAGAAGCAACCTGCAGTTTGGGACAGCTCCTTCCCTGGAGCTTGCGATCCTTCTTGGGAAAGCGGCTGTCAGCAGACACCTCCTCCTGGGAGAGCAAGGAAGGAGGATCCCAGCATGGACTGGGGGCTGTGGGCTGCGCTGATGGAAGGGCTCGAGATTCACTATAGGAAAGCTCTCCTCGTCGGGTCTGCGCCCAACCAGGCACTGGCATCAGTTGGACTCAACTCACCTGTTCCGAAGTGTCCTTTTTTTCTTCTCTTCTCTTCGTGACCTAGGGAGTTTTGTAAGTCTTCCTGAGTCGCTGCGACTGCCCCAGGGGCTGGTTCCGCGCCCCCTAACCCCCCTGGGGCGGCACACGGGGTTAGCTTGGGAGCTGCGACTGTGTCAGCGCTGCTGGTTTGGCCCCCGAGTCCATGGAGGGCGCGCCGAGTGCCTCAGCATCTCGGCGTCTCCCATTTAAATGTCCGCCGGCTGAACGCCGCGCTCCGGGGCCTCGCCACATCATTGGCCAGGCGCCGCCCGGCCCGGACCCGCTATTCCGCCCCCTTTTCCCGTTACTGAGTCCCCCTCCTTCCTCCCCTCCCCAAGCACCCCCCTCCCCGGCTCCCAGCGGGGACCCCTACCAGACTGAACCCGCCTCCTTTTTTCCTCCCTCCCCAAAGCCCCCTCCCTCTGCCGGGGCCAGCGGGGAGAGGTCACCCCAGGGGATCGCGCCTGGAATGCACAGCAAATCACATTTTCCGCTCCCGTTAGAAGGGGAAGATCGGTAGGAAATCCCCCAGCCTTCCCACCCCCCTCATTTTCTCCTCCCCCGCCCCCTGAGCTTTGCCTTCTCTCCTTCAGAGATTGCTTTCATTGCCTTGTGGCTCCCTACATCCCTGTCGGTCGCTATGTCCTGATAGAGATCACGACAGAAGATGCGATTTATTTTCGTCCCAACGTAAGATCGATCAGAGAAACCGGGACCCTGAGGACTCGGGGATCCCAGGGGTTTGATTCTAGGCGCCCAGATTTGAAAAGGACCTCAACGACCCACTTAGTCACCAAGAACTCAACCACCAAGAACCTAGCACTTAATCCGCCTATCAACATTTCTTTTTCCATCCCCTCACTCTCCTTTTCAGGGTTTCTTTTAAATGCAGACTAGCTTTTAAAATGCAGACTAGGCTACAGATGTTTTGCGGTATCCTTCAGAAGTAAGGAGGGAAAGTGGAGGGAAAAACCTGAAGGGACAAAATTCAGTCGACCTTACAGAGGGAAATATTTACTAATAGAGAATCAGGTAACTGTAGCAACCAGAGATAATTAAATCTCGAAAATCTAACTCGGGAAAAGTTAGATGCAGAAATGTAACACTAAAAAAAGGCTGTCAGTCTTTGGATGTATATGTGCACCTATATTATTATTATTCATCCAGTTAATATATGAGACATTTCTAGGCACATGAATATTGTGCGCGTGTTTTTAAATAGGAGTAAGGACTTTTCACATTTGCCTTCCTTGGCCTTCCCACTCCCATATCGTACAGAAGAAAAAAAAATTACATCTATTTAGTCGGCTTGGGGAAAAAAAAAAAAAAAAAAAAAAAAAAAAAA
>NW_020954572.1:29086823-29100223 GCF_900497805.2 Vombatus ursinus | reverse complement strand
CACTGTGGAAACTGTTTTGTGTGTTATCTGCCATGACCCACAGGCAAAAATTGGCCAGTTTTCTTTATCTGCAATCAGTCTTGCTTGGATGTAGAAAAAAACATTAAAAGTTATACAAAAGAAAGTTTTAAAAGAAGCAAATCTGAATGTTAGCTTCATTTGTGACAATGAAATCTACAAAAAAAAGAGAGAGAGAGAGAGACAGGGAGGATTTAAAAACCGATTTTCATGAAATGTAAAATCAGAGAAAGTTAGAGAAAGACAGTTCCCTTTTGGAAAGGGAACTTGCTGCTGATCTAAAGTCAAAGACAACAATCCTAATGGTTTTCAATGACCTTACATGTTTTTTTCCAAATTCATTTCTTGGAATGAGCAACTTCCACAAACATATGGACTATAACATCTGAATGGGTGCCTTATGTCAAACGGGTTTAACATCCAATAGCTATCTGAAGAGAGTGGTTAACGTAGGCATATACATAAAATATTAGGGTGTGAGTATTTAACCAAGAATTGCATGAGACAAAGCCTGTACTGGACTGTCTTAATTTAAATCTGTGAAGCCAAATTCTGTCATTGAATAAACTGCTCTTCAATGTTTCAGATGCCTAATCTCGCTGGTGCCAGTGTTGTCTCCAATTGATAAAGATTATAATCTCTCTCATTTTTAGTATTCATCATTATTGTGTCTAGAGAAATGCATTATCTAGTGATCACTCTTACCTTCGAGAATAATGCTTTTTATTATCTCTTCTTTAAATGATTCTATAAATATTATGCACTTTGCTGGGACTAAAGAACTAGTTTATTACATCATGAGGTCTATAGTGATGAACTTCTCGGAATTTAGCTAGGTTAGTCTTACTCAAAAGAATTTCATCCATGAAAGGCCCATTCTAGGATCTTTTCCAGCTTGGTACAGGCCTCCGTAGTTTGTACTTAGTTCTCAAAGGCTATAAATTAGGAACAAAGTGGACATGTTTTGGCAGTTCATTAACAGTAAGACTATGCCTAATTCCAGTGTCATTTTAAAATATTTTGATGCCTCTGTGTGTGTGTGTGTGTGTGTGTGTTGTGTGTGTGTGAGAGAGAGAGGCAGAGACAGACAGACAAACAGAGAGAGAGAGAGAGAGACAGACAGAGAGACAGTGCCAGAGAGATAGAGACAGAGAGAAAGAGACAGAAAGGAAGGAAGGGAGGAAGGAAGGAAGGAAGGAAAGAAGAAAGAAAGATTTGATTTTTAGAGACTAGTAAACTATTTAAGAATTGATTCTTCTTCATTCAATGATCTTTTGTCCTAAAATGTAAGTAAATTGTGGAGCTCACTATTGATAATAAATGAGTATATTAATTCAATTGAATTTGACAAATAATTATTAAGTGCCTACTATGTGCAAAGCACTATGCTAAGTGATGGGTATATGAAGACAAAAATGAAATAGACCCTGCCTTCAAAGAACTTATATTCTAATGGGGAGAGGGTGTTTGCAATATGTATGTAGAGAAGTAAACAAAAAAAATTAGGCAAAAAAATACAAACTAATTCCAAGGGGGAAATTCTATGGGATTCTGTAATAATATACAAAACTTCCATATGCATTGTTGCTCTAGCATCATCCTCATGGGGTAAGAAAAACTATTCGGATTGCCATCAATTTCATTTGTTTGCACAGTGAAGTGATAGACTAATGAGTTTGGATTTGCTGGGACTAAAGAAGTAGAGTCTTACTTCCAAGTGATCTATTGTAATTATGTGAAGGGCCATTTAAAAACCTCTAGGGTTATTGTCTTTGACCTTAGATTAGCAGGCTTCAGAGTCAGGAAGACCCAGGTTCAAATCCTGCCTCTGGTACTAGCATATGACACTGGACAAGTAATAACCTCCCAGAGGTTCCCTGCAGCCCCAGTTCTCTAGAATTTTAGATTTCTGAACAATGATTATTCTAGTTGAATAGACGGAGTTTCCTAACCAGATGAATGAAACCAAATTGTAACACCCTCCCCACCCCCTAAGAAAAAAGTGTGTTTACAATGCAAACTACCTCTAAGTTCTGATCTAGGTGGAAGATCCAATAGAATATGAGTTCCTCCAGGACAGGGATTGCTTTTCACTTTTGTATTTGTATCTATCCCTAGTCTAACCATGATTTACTTGTAGTGGAAACTTAATAAATGTTTGTGGAGTGGAACTAAATTGAACTGAAGCATAGGAAATTAAACCAAAGTTGCTGGGGTGAGGTGGGGAGCAGAATGGAAAGGTCAAACCATTTTGCCTGAGCGAATATATTTAAGCCTTCTATTTTTAGTAGGTATAGAGTGGGAGACAAGTGAACTAAGTGGGTTTGTACAAGGGTAAAATTTATCTTAACAACAACCAATTCCCCTTAACAATTTTTTTTCCAAATCATTTTTGGACTACTAAATAGATATTGTAGGCAGCTAGGTGGCATAGTGGATAGAGCACTAGTCTTGGAGTCAAGAGGACCTGAGTTCAAATGTGACTGAGACACTTACTAGCTATGTGACCCTAGGCAAGTCACTTAACCTTGTTTGCCTCAGTTCCTCATCTGTAAAACAAGCTGGAGAAGGAAATGAAAAACCACTCCAGTATCTTTGCTAAGAAAACCTCAAATGGGCTCACAGAGAGTCAGATATGACTAAAATGACTCAACAACAATGAATAATAAACTGAAAACAGGATACCTTAATTCTAACCTGAGCTTGGCTACTGATTTGAAAGGTCATTTGCAACTGCCCACCAAGGAGTATTAGTTTTCTCTTGCTGTGCTTTCACCCTTTGGTTTGAGAACTGAATTACCTAGTAAAGTCTGTAGATCAGGTGTAAGAAGATCTTAACATTTTTGTAGACATGATGAACTTGAACAGATCATTCCACCGATTTCTCTGCCAAAAAGATGCCATCTGGAAGACATTGTATTTAAAGTACACCACACCTCTCAGCTTCAGTTTCCTCATCTATAAATAAGAAGTAAGGGGTTGAATTAGATTGTCTTTAAGGTCCCTGGCTCTAAATCTGTGATCCTGTAATCTCTCCCCCCCTTCTCTATTCTCTCTCTCTCTCTCTGCCTTCCTCCCTCCCCCGATGAGATCTTAAATAGAATGCTCCTTCAGAGGATCATAGTACCCTATTAATTAAAAAATGACCAATAATACTTGATATCTTAAAATGTTTTAAAGTTTACAAAATGTTTCTTTACAAAATTTCTTGATCCCATCATAATCTCCTATCATTCCATCTTCCCCTGAGTCTCATTTCTCCTAAACCTATTCTTTATTCTCAAGGAAACCTCTAGCCCCTCTGCCCCTCAGTGTTCTCCCAGGCTCTATTCGGGTTTTTGTTTTTGTTTTTGTTTTTGGCAAGGCAATGGGGGTTAAGTGACTTGCCTAGGGTCACACAGCTAGTGAGTATCATGATTTCTCCATTCCTTAATTTCTCTGAGCCTCAGTTTCCTCATCCATAAAATGAGGGGGTTGTCTAGATGGCCTCCAAGTTTCCTTCCAACTCTAGAGCTATGATCCCATGATCCATTTTGTGATATTACATTGCAGTAATGGATTGGATTTGGTCTGAGGGAAGAGTCCCTGGCCTCCACCCAAATCATTCCATATTTTCTTTGTATATATGTTGTACTTACTTATCCCATATAGTTTCTTCCAATAGAATGTTTGCTCCTTGAGGGCAGGGGCCCTCACTTTGTCATTGTATCTTTAATGTTGACCACAATGCCTGTATATAACACACTACAATCAGTCAGCATTCATTAAGAACAATGTTACATAAATTATTTCATTTGAGCGTTGAAACAATTTTGTGTGCTATGCACTTACAAATATTACTTTCCTCACTTTACTGAAGAGGATACAGAGGGTCAGAGAGCCATTTGGCTGTTCTTTCATCCACAGATCACAAGTAACTGAGGTAGAATCCAGGTTTTCCCACCTCCAAGCCAAATATTCTATCAGCCTCTCTACACTGGTCCATTTTTACATACATTATCTCACTCATTTTTCATGGTAGCACTGATGTGGGTGGTTCTAGTATTGCACAAAGAAACTGAGACTCCAAGAAATCTTGTCAAGGTTACATGGCTAATAAGTAGTGGAGTCAGAACTTGAACCCTGGTTTTCTGTTTACACATCAGCACACTTTCTCTTCTCCCATGGGACTTTACCTGAATGATGTATGCTTTTGCTATAAAGAGGAAATTCCAAACACTTGATCAAACATTCTATGATTTCCTACATTCTTTTTTTAAAAATATTTTTATTTAAAGTTTTGAGTTCCAAATTCTATTCCTCCCTTTCTCTCTTCTCTCTTCCCTGAGATGGTAAGCAATCAGATACAAGTTATACATGTGCAATTGTGTAAAACATTTCCATATTAGCCATTTTGTACAAGAAGACTCAAATAAAAGGGAAAAAAATGAAAGAAAGTGAAAAAATAGCATACTTCAGTCTGTATTCAATCAATATCAGTTCTTTCTCTGAAGACAAATAGTTCACCATTAGTCCTTGGGGATTATCTTGGATCATTGTATTGCTGAGAATAGCTAAGTCATTCACAATTCTTCACTGAACAATATTGCTGTCACTGCGTACAATGTTCTTCTGGTTCTGTTCACTTCACTATGCATCATGTAAGTCTTTCCAGGTTTTTCTGAAATCATCTTGCTTGTCATTTCTTACAGCACTATAATATTCCATTACAATCATATACCACAGCTTGTTTAGCCATTCCCCAATTGGTGGGCATGCCTTTGATTTCCAATTTTTAGCCACCACAAAAAGAGCTGCTATAAATATTTTTGTATGAATAGGTTATTTCCCCCCTTTTTGGATGTCTTTGATTTCCTACATTCTTAGGAGGACCTAGTCTAAAAACTGCCTGAGCTTCACAATCATTGTGGTTGCTATTGTTAATTACAGGATTATTTTATTTTATAATTCTAGGGCCATAAAGGTTAGTGTACCCAATCCTACTCAAAGAAGAGGAATACAAAGATGTAGGAAAGAAAATAAGGATGCATCCTACATGCTGTCCAAAATTCCCACCGACCTTCACTGGTCAGATACATATCTAGGAAGGAAAATGGTATTTGTGTTTATATTTACACTCCTCCTACCAAGGAATTCTTAACCTCAGGTCCAAGGTATCCATGTATAGATTTCAGAGGGAATGTGAACTTTTTTTTTTTTTACAGTTTAATAACTGTGTTTCAATTTTATTGAGCTTCTTTGTAAACCTGTGTGTTTTATGCATTTAAAAAACATTATCCTGAGAAAGGGTCCATAGGTTTCACCAGACTGCCCCAGGGGGCCATGACAGAAAAAAAGGTTAAGAACTACTGCTGTACACATTTGTCTTCTTTGAATTTAGGGACCTCACAGACTGTGGTCATTCTCATTAAAGCTGGGCTGTGATTAATCATTTGTTTCTAGACCTAGTGATTCAATTCTAGCTCACAAAGAAGGTATTATCCAAAGAATCTGTCTCATTTTTGGTGTCTTGGTGTATTGCTGAGGAACAGCTTGTTCTAAGATGGGTAAACATAATTTATGTTCTACTTCATTCTGTCTACAAAGGGCATTAAAAACATGACTAAAAAGTGAGTGTGTAAGAGACAGAAAGAGAGAGAAAAACACTGTGTGGGGAGGAAGATTCTTTCTACACTCTCCATTCCCACTCTTGGACTAAAAGGCTGGTTCATATGGAATTTGATTTCTCTTGAGAAAAAAAAGACAAAAATGTAAACTGTGGACTCCTTACTGCTTACATCAGTATGTATATGTGTGTGTTCTATCTAAACTAACCATTCATTTCTAATGTTTGTAAAAGCTTTGTGAATTTAAGGCATTGGGGATATATACCCAAGCATTGGTGCCTTTGGAGATATGATCAAAAAGGGAAGAAATTAAGGGTAAGAGAAAGTAATTTAGAATCATGTCCATGAAATGTGAGGGAATTATTAACATTTAAACTGAGGCCACATTCTTTCTGATACAGATGGCTATGTTTGCACAAAATTCAGAAACGAAGTTCATCTATACCATATAATTTGGACCCAAAAATGTTCCCAAACCTTCATATAGTCTACAGTGCTTGTCTGTATATCAGAAAAAGAAACAAAATTGAGAATATTTTTAACTAAATAATACCAAAGTAGTATTATTCTTGGGAAAAGAATTCTAGGTGATCAGAAGGGCATCTCCTGAAAGAAGGAGCTTCCCATGTTGTTGTTGCTTCGTAATTTTTCCAGTTGCAACTCTTCATGATCTTATTTGGGGTCTTCTTGGCAAAGATGCTGAAGTGATTTGCCTTTTCCTTTTCTAGCTCATTTTACAGATGAGGAAACTGAGGCAAACAGAGTTAAGTGACTTGCTTAGGGTTACACAACTAATAAGTGTCTGAGGCTAGATTTGAACTCTGGAAGATAAATCTTCCTGACTCCAGGCCTGGCCCTGTATACACTGTGCCACCTACCTGCCCTAGATTTCTTATAGACCCTCTCAAAGGCAGTCCTCCATCTTGCTGAGATGAAAAATCAGGGACTCTTGCCCTAGAGCAAATCCAGTCCCCTATTACAATATAATATCCCAGAATGGATCCTAGGATCATGGCTCTAAAGCTTGAAGGAACTTCAGAAGGCATTCCAACCCCCTCATTTTACAGATGAGGAAACTGAGGCTCAGAGAAGTTAAGTGATTTTTTCCAAGTTCATACAGATAATAAGCATAAAGAACACTGGTTCTGAAGTCAGAGGACCAAGGTTCAACTCCTGATTCTTATGTTAACTATAATACAACCTGGAGCAAGTCGTTTAACCTCCTGTGCCTTAGTTTCCTCATTTGTTTGGACTAATTGGCTTCTGGGGTCCCTTTTGGCTCTGGATCTATAATACTCAAATCAAAAATTTCAGATCCAGAAAGTGACAAAACAAGAAAGACAAACTGATTGTATAATAACATGGCACCCCTGATAATCGTTTCTAATTTTAAGTTTTTTTCAACTTGACTAATTTTCTCCCAAACTTACCTTCTTATCAGGTATCCTATTGACTAACAAATGTAGGCAAGCAGCCAGAAACACGTCTCACTTGTCACAGCTAGCTGGTACCGTGGATGGAGTGCTAAGCCTGGAGTCAGGAAGACCCGAGTTCAAATATGGCCTCAGACAATTATTAGCTATGTGATCTTGGGCAAGTCACTTAACTTCTCTTTGCCTTAGTTTCCTCACTTGTAAAAAATAGATAATAATAACAACTAACTCCCAAGTTGTTGTGAGGATCAAATGAGATAATATCTGTAAATCACTTAGCACATATGTGTCTGGCACATATTAGGTGTGCTTATATAATTGCTAGCTATTATTATTACTAATTATACTCATATAGACTAGGTCTTTTGGCTACTCCCTGGAGCCTCCTCTATCAAAAACGCCAATCAGATTTTCCAGGTCTTGTCATTTGTCTCTAAAACGCTGATACTGTTCTGTGTATTGGAATCCAGAGCTGCCACAAACTCAGTGCTTGAAACATGAGTAGAACATACAATCTTCCATCACCCCCAATATTTACTCTTTCCATTCTCCCACAAATCCAGGCACAAGGCGCCTGTATTGTACTGCCTCAGAGACTGCCAGGTTCCAACTCCAATCACTACTGTCAAGAGAACATCTGTTAAACTCAGAGACAGGAGTGGTAAGTAATGGTTGCGGACAGCTGCACTGTCTTCTTTGCACAGGTGTCTACTTTGCCCATCATTCTCAAACCTAACTATTTACCAGTTACGTGTTTGTAAGTTAATTTGCATTAAAGAGTAGCTTAGCAAACAGAACCATCACAGAATTAGACACTAAGCCGCCGCCCTCTGATGCAGACTAAATTCTGGGAGGTAGGTGGAAGACTTTGGAGTTACAAAACATAATTTTATCAAAGCTTAATTTTTCAATAATATTAAAATACTTTTAAATAGAGACATTCTGCTATTTTCACCAAACCACTATACAAAGAAAGAGATATGTAAATCTTAGTCATATGTATAGGTTTATAGACAGGCACTTTGATGTGCAGCACTTCTTAAATTGTGTCGCGATCCTACAGGCAGTCATGAAATATTTGGCAACAATAAAAGGTTTCAAAACGTGCCATGACTAAAAAATAATTAAAAATCAAACTCATAATGAATTTGAGGTGCTTCTGGCAATGCTTGCCTTGTATTGCATCGTGCAACTTCACTGCAGCCTTGGTTCTGAACACAAAGCATGTGCACTTTGCACTGTGCATGCCCTCAGGCCATGCAACACCAATGAATGCTGCCAAAACAGAAGAGGAGCCAGGAGTGAAAAAAGTTAAAGAAGCCCTGGTATAGCAGATAGAGTACAGGTTGGAGTCAGGGAAAACTGAGTTCAAATCTCATCTCTGACACTAACTCTATAACATGGAAAAAATCATTTAATTTCTCTGAGCCTGAAAAAAACTCTAAGATTTATAGATTTATATATAGCAGTTTGCACGGGTGAAGGAAATTTCCACACTGAGGAAATCATGGACCCTTGATATGTTGGCATTTATATATAAAATATTTCTAATAAATTCTTAATAAAATGTTAGGTGTTCCTTTCCTGTTCTTTATAGCTCTCAGATGTGACTGAAAGGTATAGTAGCTTAAAAACTGGATTTTTGGATCAGGAAGACCTGAGTTCAAATTCTGCCTCGTACACTTGCTAGCCTCAGACATTACAGCTTACTAGACCTTGAGTCACTTGACCTTTCTCAGACCCAATTCTCTCATATGTGAAATAGGGTTAATAATAGCACCTACTTCTTATTAAGCTTAAAGCACCATATAAATATTATCTGTTGTTACCATCTTTGGATATTTTACAGGTCCTTGTCTCGAATTTTGTTACATTAATATTTTAACTAGAGAATGCTTTTTATTGTGTCGATTGCATTAAAAAACAAAGGAAATTTTATTTACTCATGGAATCATAAAATTTCAGGGTATCATTTAGATGTATTTTCACAAGATTTTTCAAAGAAAAATGCTGAGAAGCAGACTGGAAAGAAACATAAAGACTTTCATCCTAGATCTGCCTCAAGCATTTACTGAGTATATGCTAATAAATACAGAATTAAGGTCATGTCAACACTATTTCAACACAACCAATCAAAATCGTGAATATCTTACCAGCTATTCATTGTGGTTGTTTAAGCGCATCAGAAAGTAGACTGGAGATGGCATGTTTGGAGACTGGCTTGTGAGTGACATAGAAAGAGAACTAGCATTTGTGTGAAGGACTTCATTAACCTAGGAAGGAGTTCATTAACCTACGTGAGAAGGAAAAGGTAAACTATAATGTGAATGGAATCAAAGACTGATTGTGGGGGAGTGAGTCTGTTTGGAGTGTGAAAACAGGTTTGATTGTAGGAATTTGGGAAAAGTGAACAGTAGCGGAGTAAGAAGAGGATTCAGAGTATGTGTACCAGAGAAACAAATAAAGGGAAGAAGTTGAGAAAAGTTGCTAAGGCAACTGGAAGTTGGATAGTCCTGAAGTGACTATGTGAGGAGCCTGGGTCCTCATGTACTTATATATGTATGTATGTATGCATATATATATATATATGTATAATTTGGGATGCCCTGAAATATTAATAACATGATAATACTATTTATAATTCTATAATAATACTTATTAATAGCTAACATTTATATACCATTTAGCACATGCCAAGCACTTTGCTATTATCTCATTTGATCTTCCCCAGAACTCTGGGAGGTATTATTAACATCCTCACTTTATAGATTGGGAAACTGAGGTAAATAGGTTAAATAACTTTCTCAGAGTCACATAGCTAATAGGTGTGTGAGGCCAAATTTGAACTCAGGTGTTCCTGACTTCAGGCCTGGTACTTCCTCTCCTGCTTAATCTAGTTACCCCTATATTAGCACAGAGATCAGTGATTAGAGGCTACTAATCAGATTTATCTCAGATCTCTTATCTAGATAGACTATTTCCTGAGCTTTTTTAGTCTGTTTTGGAAAGATGTCCATATGGCATTGGAAGACCTTGAGCATAAGATTATATCTATAAATAGCGAGTTTATGACAAACATCACCAAAGGTGAACTCATCATCTTCCCCTCTAAAATGTCCCCTTTTCCCAACTTCCCCATTTCCATTGATGGCATCCCCATCCCTCTAGTTAAATCTGACTTGAAAGCTTAAAATCATCTTTGACTCTTTCTCCTCCTATCTTCCCCTTAATTAAGCAATCATTTATTAAGTGCCCATTATAAGCCAAGCACTATGCTAAGAGCTGGGGATATAAGTACAAAGACTAAAACAATCCCTGCTCACAGTAGGCTTAAATTCTAATAGAGGAGATAATAAGCATGTCTAAAATATAAGTATAAAGTTAATAAGTACAGATATATACAAAATTATTAAAAATAAAGAAACTGGGGAGAGAATAAACTAGCTGTTGGGGGGAATCAAGAAAGGACTTATGCAGAATATAGTTTCTGGGCTGCATTTTATTTTATTTTTTGGTGAGGCAGTCAGGGTTAAGTGACTTGCCCAGCGTCACACAGCTAGTAAGTGTTAAGCGTCTGAGACTAGATTTGAACTCAGTTCCTCCTGACTCTAAGGCCAGAGCTCTATCCACTGCCCACCTACCTGCCCCCCTGGACTGAATTTTAAAGGAAGAGAGGCACTCTGTAAGATGCACGTGAGAAGGGAGTGCATCCCAAGCATGGGAGACCGCCAGAACAATGACACCAAAATGAGAGATGAAGTACCATCTGTGAAGAACAGAGAGAAGACCAGTTGGGCTTGAATGAAGAGTGGAGGGAGGTGGGGAGTAATAGACAATAAGACTTTAAAGGTAGGCTACCAATCAGTTGTCAACTCTAGATTTTGCCTATGTAACATAGACGCTTTTCTCATACCACTATTACCCTTGTTCAGGTCCTTACTCCCCCTCCAAGCTCCTTTCCTAGACTATTGTGATAGCCTCTTAACTGGTTCTTCTGCCTCCAGTCTCTCTTCTCCAATCTAGCCAAACAAAACTGCCAGAATAATTTCCTTACATATAATATCTGAACATATCACTCTCCTGCTCAGGAAACTGAAACGGCTCCCTATTACCTGTTAATAAAATTACCTGGTATCCTCTAGCAATTAACTATCTGTTGTGAGGACGTAGGGCAAGAGCTAAAACCTGACATTTAGCCTATCAAGAGAAAAGAAAATTGAGCACTCTGAAGAAGAAAAAAGAAGACAGAGGGGGAGTAAAAATAACCTAAATTAAGTTTGTTTTCAATTAAGTTTTATGAATACTTAAAAAAAATATCATATGATCATAGATTTAGAACTGGAAGGGACTTCAGAAACCATCTACTGTAATGCCTTCAATTTAGAGGTGAGGAAACTGAGGCACAGGGAGCTTAAGGAACTTGTCCAAGGTCATACTGTCATTCCTGGGTGTATCCCTCCTACACACACACACACACACACACACACACACACAGACACGCACGCACACACACCCCTAGAATTGAACCTTCCTTTGTATTCTGCCCATATAGTTCCCTAGAACTATGCCTGAGTGTCAATATCTTCCTTTGGTTATCTGTTTCCCTGAATCATGATCATCCTCTCCCTGCAATCCTTTTTCCAAGGGACAAATCAGTTTTGAATCTTATTTTGTCAATAACAGAAAACTGCCTGCTCAATCCAACATGACTTTTTGGGGACCCACTATTGTTCTGGCCAAAGCAGAGTTGGGAATAAGGAGAATTTCTCTTCTCTCTACCCTCCTTCCCATTCCAAACAGCTAGAAGGTAATTATGTCACTTGTAATGATGATATGGTCAGGATGGCTAAGCAGGCCAACTGCTAACATACCTGTAGGATAAAATAACAAACTCTTCAGCCTAGCATTTAAGGACCTCTACAATCTGGCTCCAACCTGCCTTTCCAATCTTACTTCATATTACTTCCCTTCATACTTAAGTTCCTTGATTTCATCCAGCTGTTTCCTTCCCCATACATTCACACTGGCCATCCCCTAGGCCTCTAAAACATTCCTTCCTCTACTTAATGAAATGCTTCTCTTCCTTCAAAAGACCAGCTCACTTTCTTCCTTCTCTGTGAAGTCTACTCTCATACCTTGAGCTGAAGTGAGCTACCATTTCTCAAATTGTGATAGAGCCCTTTGTCTCTGCTTCTATTATACTCTAGCTATCACACTCCTCCATTCCAATGCTTATTTGTCTACATGTTGTATCTCTTTAGTGGACTACAGGTTTTTGGGAATATGGATTGTGTAGTTTATGATTGATGTATTCCCAGTGCCTAGTAAAGAACTTTAAGATAGATACTGTTTAGTGTTTGAAATATATCAAAGCAAGGGTAGGATTATAAAGGAAGGACACTGATTTGAACAGTGACAGACATATGTAAAGTCTTTACCAAAGGATTGCCACTTTAAATTTCTGTTCTCTCTATTTTATCAGGCCACCCACAGCACCAACATTAGAAGTCATTCTTGGATAATATACTAGTGTGAGAAATGAATGTTTCTCTCTTATATTTAATAACTAATTATTGTATTAGGAGCAAAGTTTTCCCTTTTCCTACTTCCTCATCCAGAAATCAACCAGTATGGAAAATCTCTGTTAGAGATTTACCCAAGCCGAGATCTAATCAGACAGTAAAGAAATTCTAAGTTTGGACTAATGGGTATATTCCTGCTCATTGTGTTTGCTGTCATTTGTGACAGGCCTGGGGAAAATGTTGATTCTCTCTATTATCAAAAGAGGTGTTATGGAAATTGATGTCTCTCTGACCAAGATTGAGTGACCTAAGTCACATACCCCAAGATAGCTCACCTCCCATTGTGTTAACCAATCAAAGCTGGTTGCTATCCCTCAGAAACACCTACTCTTCAAAGGGCATATAAACTGTGACTTTACTGCTATTAGGGGTCTTTGGTCTAAAAGAGGTGACCAAATGACCACCCTTTTATTAATAACCTGCTGCCCTTATTAATAAAATGATTAAATTACCTAGAAACTATGTCTCTCAAACCTTTTTAATCATCTCACTAGGATGTGAATAAAAGTTATGGCTGTTAATGGGGGCTCCAGTCATTGTCACTAATTTTCTTTTTTTTTTAATTGATGGGATAAAGCATTTCTATAACATAGTATAATTTTTTAAAAAAAGTTGATTGCACATGAAACTGTAAATCTATTGTGTACAATTTGCTATTCCTTTTAAATATATAATAAAGTTATCATGTATGTTTCTTTTCTTTCCTTTTTTTCTTCCCTCCTCCCCCCACCCTAGAGATGGCTATCATTAGACACAAATAT
>NW_020954572.1:29074238-29086769 GCF_900497805.2 Vombatus ursinus | reverse complement strand
ATATATGTAAAATCAGTCTATTCAGACTTCTATTTATCAGTTCTTTCTCTGGATGTAGATAGTGTTTTCCTTCATATGTCCTTTGTAGTTAATTTGGGTATTTATACTAAACAAAATGACTTATTCCAGACTTGTTCTTGAAACACTACTGCTGGGGCAGCTAGGTGGTGCAGCAGACAGAGCACTGGCTCTGGAGTCAGGAGGATCTGAGTTCAAATCCTGCCTCAGACATATAACACTCACTAGCTGTGTGACTCTGGGCAAGTCACTTAACCCCAATTACCTAAACAAAAAGAAACACTATTGCTGCTACTGTATATATTTTCTTGGTTCTGCTCATTTTGCTCTTCATTATTTCATTCAAGTCTACCCATGTTTTTCTAAGATCATTGAGCTCATCATTTCTTATAGCACAGTAGTATTCCATCACAATCACATACGACTTGTTCAACTGTCACTATTTTTCAAAATATCTCATTGCAAGCTCTATTTCCCTACATCTCTCACATCCTGGTTTCTAATTCTTAAATGGAAGCTACCTGTTTGTGATCAAGATATCCACTGGGACACAAAACTTTGCATGTTATGAAATTAGACTTCCAAAGGGGCTCTGTTAGAGGCAGCTAGGTCAGGCAGTGGATGGAGTGCCAGTCTTGGAATCAGGAAGACTCATCTTCATGAGTTCAAACCTGACTTCAGACACTTACTAGCTATGTGACCCTGGGCAAGTTACAAGCCTAATAATACTAAAAATAGTACCTTTCATTTGTTCAACACATTACAATTTCCAAAAGGATTTGACATGCCTGAACATTATCTTCTTAAAGACAGGTTGAGATGGCCAAGAGAAGAAGGGATAACAATGGAATGTGTGGGGTTTGAAGCCCTAATGCCTTTTGAAAACACTTTTTGGAGAAGTCAAAGTCACTCTCTAGGACCATGTGAAGAGCGCCATCACTTTTGCCTGCATATACGCGCATGCACACACACAGACACTTGTTTAAGAATGAAAATTAGTGGATCAACTGAATCCATCACGAAGGAACACTGTGTAAAAACAGTGTTATTTTGGTTATTGTGGCTTCTGTGTGAGTGGTTCTCAACCACAGGAGTATATGGTAGCCATCTGGGAGGAGGTGGATTGGTTAAGAAGATGTGACTGGCTGCAGCAAATGCAGGTGGAGCCAGTACATATTTTGCAGACCTGGTAAAAAAAATTTTTTTCCAACCTAATAATTTTCAAAAAGTATTTATTGGCAGAGCATGGATAGCCCACTGTTAAAAATATGCATAGAGATGCTGGACCTGACTTCTTTTATCCCACCCTTTTCCTCTACCCCACCCTTTTCGCCTGCCCTTACTTCTCATCTTACGCTTCCACATTCTGCCCCTACTAACTTTGCCCTGTACATCAATGTTTATACACAGACATATTCCCAAACATATATACATGTGTGCATACACACAGACACAAACATATATTTCCAACATAAACTGATATTGGTGGGACCAGACAGTCATTACTATTGTAGTGATTTTGAGACTTTTCAGATGAGAGGGTTGTTTTTCACTGAAAATAATGCTTCCATATGATATTGGAAACACTATTAATGTTGATAGCACCACCATCCTTCCAGTCACCCAGAAGCAAGTGAAATCATCATGCCATGTGCTCTGATTTCTTTTCAGAGTTCATCACTGTGGTAACCTCTGGGCATGTAATATATATTTCTTCCTAATATATCTCCTTCAAAATTTTCCAATAGAATTTCCATTTCTGGGAAATCAGATAGATATGCTTGGATCCAACTCTTTTATCTTTAAATTCCCAACTGTTTTCTTTCTTCATTCTCTCAAAATCGCATGTTTTGACTAGTTTTAAATGGAGTATATAGTAGACCATTTTCTCCTTGATCTTTTCCTTTCTGATAAAATCTTGAATTGTCATTAGACTCTTCCTGCAATGTTTTTCTCCCCACGCACAAGATGCCAGGAGTTGAGTTTCTCCTTTCCCTAGGCTGTGTCAACATCACAAAAGATTCGAAGTTTCATCTTTTTTTTTTTAAGGCAATTGAGGTTAAGTGACTTGTCCAGGGTCACACAGCTAGTAAGCATCAAGTGTTTGGTCTAAGGCTGGATTTGAACTCAGGTCCTCCTGGCTTCAGGGCTGGTGCCCTGTCCATTGTGCCACCAAACTGCCCCCTGAAGTCTCATCTTTCAGGTGAATCTTCTAATCTGTTTCTCTTCTTCCAAGCCTCACAAAGTAGATGGAGCAATTGTCTTGAGTTTTCAGTATGAAAATTTGTTATTAAAAATAATGGTGGAAAGAATGTAAATTCATTTGGTGGGAAGATTTTGTACCTTTCTTCCTCTCTGGGCTGCACTCCTAACTCTCTGGACTTGTTTCTCTACCTTCCCAGCATTCTTCTCACCCTGGAAGATTCCTTCCCCACTGTGACCCCTTCCTTTAATGTGTCACTTCCTCCTGGAACCTCCATCTTAAGGAAATTTCCCAAGCCAACCATATTCTCTCTTTCATTTCTCAGTTAGCTCTCCACTTTTGACTCTCCAGACTTCTTCCTCTACCCTATTTCATGGGTACCTTTCCCTTCCTTTCATCTTTCAGCTTTCTTTTATGTGTTGTCTTCTCCCCCACCCCAATAGAATGTAAGCTCCTTAAAATCAGGAACTATCTTTCTTTTTGCTTGTATGTGTATTCCCAGCACTCAGCACCAACTCTGGCACATAGTAGTGTTTAATAAATGCTTATTGGCTTGACTTTGTAAGTTGTTGTAGTTTAATTGGAGACAATGTGCTATAGGCATCTACATTGAATCAGGGAGAAAATATTCAGGCTTCCTGAGGGAAAAATACTGATTATACTTTAAAACTTTCACAAAACATATCCCCCCAAAAAAGTTACTTGCCTTAAGATTCAAGTGAAAAAGATCAAACTGCAAAGGAAAGCATCAATCATAGTCCAGATCGAATAGTAACAAGGCTGTGATTCTGTGCTAAGTAGAGTCAAGCACAATAACCAGGAAGGTATTAGCTGCTAACAGTGTTTTCAATTGAACATATCCGTTTATAAAAATAGAAAAAACTTGGCACCAGAATTTCCGTACCTCCTTCCTGCTGTCTATAGCCCCCACCTTCCCATCCTCCACCTCCCCACCACCACACCATAAAAAAAAAATGTTGCAATATGGTTTGAGTTGGGAATCTGCTGGAAATATCTTTGGTGCAAAACAGTGAAAGAGTAAATTGGGAGAAGGTTGTGCTGGGTAATGATTATGGTTCACAGAGTGTCAGAAGCATTTCTCCAGTTTATTTGTGGCTCTCCAATGGGCCCCAGTAAACTTAGATTCATCACTGGCACAGTTCCATTGTCAGAGAATGAGTCTCTCTGCTATGTAAAAACCTCTTCAAAGATCTTCTGAGGATATGTGATTGACTGTTTGCAAAGTAATTTTAGTTTCTTGGGTGGTCTGTGCTATCTAAGTATGATTGCATGGCTATCCATGTCAGAGAATCCAAACTGGTCTCATCTAAGTAAAAAACTTCCCAATGTTATCTCAACACATTTGAAAAAGATTATCAAATGTTAATGTCCCATTGAAAAGTTAGAGACATTCTTAAAGGCCTGAAAAGACCCTCCCCGCAAAAAGTGAGAAAAGTTACTCTCATAAACTTGATGAAAAAGTCCAATAATAATAGGTTGTCTTTGGATTCTCCTTTTTCTGAGCCATAACTAAGTGGGGGCAGCTAGGGCTTTGTCCCAGGGTAATAAAATCTAGAGCAGAAGTTCTTAACATTTTTGTGTCATGTATCCCTTTGGTAGTCTGGTGAAGCCTATGGACAGAAAAATATTTGTTGCCTACTTTCATAATTATAGGAAATGATATGTTTCAGTTAAGGTTAGTGAAAAACAAAGATGTAATTTTTTTCCCACCCAAGTTAATGAACCTCTTGAAATCCACAGGCTTCATGTTAAGAACCCCTGATCTGGGGGATTCTAACAGTACTGTCAAAAGCTGTGCTTTTCTCCTCCACTCTCCATGGCTATACCCCAGGTGAGCACTCCCCAATCACCTGATCGCCCACTTTGCTCAATGTGAAGAATTCCTAGTTATGGCTCTGCTCCATCCTCAAAGGAGTGCAAAGTACTTCATGGATATCTAGTGACCAATGGTAGCATTCACCTCATTTCACTACTAGGGCAGAAATCAATTAGGGAGACACCTATAGTTATTTAGTAAATAAGTGTAAAAGGTGACTGAATGATAAGCCCTCTTGATTCGACCAAGCATATTATTCTCTAAGTCCAACAAATGTGCAGTGAAATCATCCTACTTGCCAAGTCAATAATTGTCTTTTCTTTGATGCTCCTCAGTTTCTAGATTTGTTTTGGCTCCTCTGCCAGAGCTGCAAACCTTATTTATTTTTTTTTCTGTGTAAATGTTTGTGGTTTTTGCTAAATGGACCAGTTATATCAACACGTCCTACCACATTATTAGTTTTATCAAATAGCAAAATGTCCATCCTGCTGGCCAGGATGTGTTTGGTGTCTGTCTATCCAGTACATCTTGTAACAGCCCTTTTTAAAGATAGTTTAGATTTCTTCCTTGTAAGTTAACACATTTATCAGCTCATATTTCAAGGCAAATTTTCTAGTGCATAATTTCTGTAGGAGAATTTTCCTGGTTAATGTGATCCATGGACACTAAAGTGCTTCATTCCCTATTTCTGTGTGCATGGAAAATGCTGACTGTTGGGAAAAAAAATGTTGACTGGTTGGAAGAAAGGAAGGAAAGAAAAAGGAAGGGAGGGAGGGATGAAGAATAGGAAGGATGGAGGAAGGCAGGGAGGGAGGAAAAAAGAAGGAAGGAAACAAGTTTGGTTTTTTTTTTTTTAGTGTTTTTATTAAACACTTATTATGTGCCAGGCGCTATGCTAAGCATTTTACAAATATAATCTCATTTGAGCCTCACAACAATCCAAGTAGGTTCTATAATTATCTCTATTTTACAAGTAGGAAAACTAGAGGCAGACAGAGGTTAGGTGATTTGCCCAGGGTCATACAGGTAATAAGTGTCTGAGGCCAGATTTGAACACAGGTCTTCCTGATACCAGGCCCAGCGCTGTATCCATGGGGTTGGAGCTACATCTTAGTTATAATAAGCCTTATTCCCCTACATTTATCAGCCTAGTTTTTCTCCATTAATTCCTCATGATCCTATTTGGTGGCCATCACTCTGTCTGGGGGCTGTAGAGTTCTCAAACATTTGGGTTTGGCTAGAACAGCAAATATGCTGCATCCAACACATTTTCTTTTAATTGCTAAGCCCGTGTGTATTTTAGGAGGAAATTTGATCCATATGTTTCTGATTCATCTACATTTAAGTCACCAAAATGTTTTGTAAGAGACACTTAAAGGCCAAAAGGCTTGATGAGTCTTTTCTTTCCCTTAGAGACAGGAAGTTGAGGTTGTGAGGAGGAAGTAACCCCCAAACCCAATCTGACCTAGGGTTCATTGGTTAAAAAAAAAAAGTCAAACTTCATGAGGTTTGCATGGAACTTCACTGGTTCTAAAGCATTATTTTAGCCCTTGTTGCTGAAATGGCTTCTCATTGTAACCCAAGCTACCAAGGTCTAAGCTATCTTATACACATAAATATGTGCTATGGAGCACATGAGAGCAAATCTCTTATTTTCATATTGAATATTCTCTGTAGGAAATGACTTGGTTTTGCATCATGGTTTGTATAGGGATAGAGAAAGGTATGTGTTGACCATTTTGCAATGGAATAACTCTGATTTCCTGGTGTTTCCCTATAATTGGTCCCTCTCTGATGTCATTAGTCCATAGGGAATACAACATGAGAGAATGGTCCTCTAGGGATTAAGGCTCTGGCCAGAGAGTGTTTTGTGGGCTTTCTTGACAAGCTTCCTCCACCCACTGTCATTTGCCAATTAGGCCTAGGATTTGAAGCAACTTTAAAGTCAACCATTGTTTATCCATGTGGATCACAAGGTCCAGCAGTTTCATTAGCAGAGAAAAACAATTGGTGAGAGGGAGAATGTCTGTGAGCCTAAAGAAATAATGATGTTTGGATGCTCTGATTTCTTCAGAGACTTCCCCACCACATCGAATCACTCCCCCTTATCTTTCCAAACCATCTCACCACCCTCCCCTTGTGACCCACCTCTGCATGCTAACTTCCTAAACCAAAAGCAAACTCATCATTCGCTGGCCAGACAAGGTTTTCCAAGGTCTCCCTGCTCTAATTACTGAACTGCTGCCGCCACAGCCTTGAAAACAGTTTAAGATGTGTAATACTTCCTTCCCGTGTGCAGAACACATGGTTACCAGATATTCTGGTGGTCAGGAGTACAGAGCCACTCAAAAGCCACTGGCATAACCATGATGATGGTGCTGCCTTGTGCACTCGTGGTCCTCGTGGTGAGGAATTGGGATGCTGCCCTAGCATGTCGATTCATCCCTTGAACAAACAGGGGGATATGTGTAGAGTTGGCTTAGGGTGATGATCCCAAGACCCAGAATTCAGAGAATGCTATCCTGTTAGCTATTGGGTTGTTCCCTGTGGGGGGAAAGGAATGTGGTTCTGATAACTTGTTCTAAAAGAGACCTGACATTTTTTGGAACATTGAACACATATGAACACACCCAAACAGTGAGTTAACCCTGTCTTACAAAAAGTATTTAGTGCTCAAAGCTCACAGAAATTCTACACAGCTTATGGAATTCAGAATCAGTTTTCCCTAAGCTACTTCTCTCCCATTTCTTTAGGTATGCAAAGGCTCTTGGAATTGAAGAGGCCCTAGGGCAGAAGTGAGGAACCCGTGGCCTCAAGGCCACACATGGCCCTCTAGGCCCTCAAGTGCGGCCCTTTGACTGAATCCAAACTTCACAGAACAAATCCCCTTAAGGGAAGTTTGGATTCAGTCAAAGGGTCACACTTGAGGTTCTACAGGGCCATGAGTGGCCTTGAGGCCGCGGGTTTCCCACCTTTGCCCTAGAGGTTCCTTGAGTTTTCACCCCATGCGGGATCCTCTGCACAAAAATCCTGACAAGTAGCTGAATATCCAGCCTATGCTGATCGCTTCTGGTGACAGCAAACTTATTACCTCATATACTTCACATTGATTTGTATTTCTTTATATTTATTCTGTAGATGACTACGTAGGGACCTGTTGTCTCCCCATTCCATGAGGGAGTTCCATGAGGATAAGGATTCGTTTACTATTTGTATTTGTACAATCAGTGCTGATGCAATATACTATCTCTTTAAGGCCTTTTCAGCAGGTTAGCATTTTAAAGGGCAGAAAAAGTTCTTTTGTGCAATGAAAAAAAAATAGTTAAATCAATTGTTAAGTATAAGATATTGCTGCATTTTGATGGCTAAAAAGAAAAGGAAAATAATTCTGGTTTAATAAAAACTGTTAAAATATATGCTTGATGAAGCACAGCTTTCAAATGGGATTTGAGCAGTCTGGGACAGAAAATGAAAGTAAAATAAACATAAAGACTCAGAAACCATTTGTAAAAGATATATAATGTTGGGTCATCCCCAAAATGCCTTGTATTTATTTTTATATACTTTAATGTGTACATATAGACACCCCAAATAAAGTAACTTCCTAGAAGGCATGGGCTGTTTCATTGTGTTTTCCAAGCCTAGAGCAGTGCCTGGCACAAAATAGGTGTTTAATAAATGCTTGTTGACTGATTATTTCTGATTCTTGCTTATCTAGTCTGTTCCATAGATCTGCTTTTCTATTTTGTTATTATTCGGTCATTTCAGAGTCTTTGTGATCCCATTTGGAGTTTTCTTGGCAAAGATACTGGAGTGGTTTGCCATTTCCATTTCCAGCTCATTTTACAGATGAAGAAACCAAGGCAAAGAGGATTAAGTGACTTGACCTGGGTCACATAGCCAGTAAGTGCTGAGGCCAGATTTGAACTCAGGAAGATGAGTTTTCCTAACTCCAGGCCCAGAACTCTATCCATTGAATCACCTAACTACCCCTAATAAAAAATGATATTTTTTAACCAGAACCAAATGGGTTTGGTAATTAGTTTTATACTACAGTTTGAGGTCAGGAAGTGCTATTCCCCCACCTTTTCCCCCATTATTTCCCTTTAGATTTCAAACATTTGGTTCCTCCAAATGAATTTTAACCTGATTTTGTCTAATTCTATAGATGACCCCTTGGTAATTTGATTGCTATAGCACTATATCTGTAAATTACTGTAGATAATATCATCTCTTTAAATTACACTGTCATGGTCTAATTATAAGCAATGAATAGCTTTTTAATTACTTAAGTCTTTATTTCTAAAAAGAGTGTTTTGTAATTTATTCATATGTCTTGAGTGTGGTAGATTGGCCCCAAGATACATACATTTTGTAGTTATTTTGTATATGATTTCTTTTCCTATCATTTCTTCCTTCTTTTGATTTTAGGAATGCTGATAATGTTTGTATCTACTTTGTATGTTGCTACTTTATTAAAAGAAACTTGATTCATTTAATTTCTTTGCTGATTCTATAAGGTTTTCAGAGTAAATCATCATGTCATTTGCAAAAGATGATAATTTTGTCTCTTCTTTACCAATAATTGAGTTTTTAGTATCATTCTCCTGTAATATTTCTATTGCTAGCATTTTTAGAACTACTACAAATAACAATGGAAAAAGTGGCATTGAAATATTTGTTTTAAATACACAAAAGGGAACAGAAGGAATCATAGATAAGTGGGACATCTTTGAAAGTGACATGCTGAATTTATTATATACTTAAAAAGAAAGGCAAGTTGTACATAAAAGAGATTTGCAGTGATGTGTACAAAACCTAGCACAGTGCTTGGCACAAAATGGGTGTTTAATAAATGCTCGTTGACTGATTGTTTATGATTCTTCTGTTTTCTGTTTTAATATGGATATGGAAATATTTATTCTATTTAGTGTTTCTTAAGTACAGAATAAAATAAAATTCAAAGGGAGGAGAAGAAATATCAAGTCTCTCCAATTCATTCCCCACATGGTTGTCTGACTATATCATGCTCTGGTTCAGTTGGTTCTGTGTGCTAGCTCCCTATCACCTTTAGGGTCAAATATAAACTTCCTCATTTTTATATTTAAAGCCTTTCATGATCCAATCTATTTTTCTTATATTATTATATTACTCTCCTTCACATACTCTTCAGCCTAGCCAAATTGGTCTTCTTGATGTACCTTATACGTGATTTTAAATACTCCACTTCATGCCTTTGAACAGGCTGTCCCAATGTCTGCAATGTCCTCTTCCTCACTTCTACCTCTTAGAATTCCTAGTTTACTTCAAAGCTCAGCTCAAATACCACTCTTTTAAGGTATCATAAGTTACATTTTTATTTCAGTGATTTAAAATGACTTTAAAAGTCTCTGTTTCATAGTGCTTGTATTGATGACTAAAATTCAGACTATTTGAAATAGCATACTGTAAAATATATTTGTAATGCTTTAGACTTAAACTAGCACATTCTACAGGGCTCTGGTGTGCCCAGTGAGTTCCCTCATAATGTGGAGTATTATATGCTTTTTACCTCTATTGCCTTGTCTAATCTTTCCAACCACTAGTGCCTCCCTCCTCCTGTTACATTTTATTTTCTATCTATCTATCTACACACACATATACATATATGTACAGAGAGAGATAGGGAGTATATACTTATATAATGGGTATACCTGCTGTCTCTCTTAAGAGAATATAACCTTCTTGAAGGTAGGGAATGTTTCATTGTTGTAATTCTATCCTCAGTGTCTACCAAATAGTAGAGGCTTAACAAATGTGATTTGATTGAGTCATTCTTTGATTCATTATTTTTGCTTTGACAGCTCTTATTTCTGACCTAATATCCATCTTAATAATTTCTTATTAAAATTATTTATTTATTTTTAACATTTAAAAAAAAAATTGAGTTCCAGATTCTGTCCCTCCCTTCAACCCCTCCCCCACCCATTGAGAAGGCAAACAATATATCAGTTATACACATGAAATCATGCAAAACATAATGCTATATTGGCCATGTGGCAAAAAAAAGCAAAAAAAAAATAAAGTGAAAAATTATACTCCAGTTTGCACTCAGAGTTCATCAGTTCTCTCTCTGTAGGTGAATATCATTTTTATCATGAGTCCTTTTGAATTGTCTTGGATCACTACATTGATCAGAGTAGCTAAGCTTTTTACAGCTCATCATCCTTACAATATTGCTGTTACTATATTCAATGATCTCCTGGTTCTGCTCTCTTCACTATGCATCAATTCATATAAGTCTTTCCAGCTTTCTCTGAAATCATCCTGCTCATCATTTCTTATAGCATAATAGTATTCCATCACAATCATATACTACAATTTGTTCAGTCCTTTCCCAATTGATGGACATCCCCTCAATTTCCAATTCTTTGCTGCCAAAAAAGGAGCTGCTATAAATAATTTTGTACATAATAGATCTTTTTCCTTTTTAAAAAATATCCTTGGGGTAAAAGAGCTAGTAGTGGTATTGCTGGGTAAAAGGGTATGCACAGTTTTATAGCCCTCAGGGCATAGTCTCAAATTGCTCTCCAGAATGGTTGGCCCAGTTCACAACTTCACCAGCATTAGTGTTCCTACTTTCCCACATCCCCTCTAGCATTTGTCATTTTCCTTTTCTGTCATGTTAGAAAATCTGATAGATATCAGGTAGTAACTCAGAATTGTTTTAATGTGTATTTCTCTAATCCATAGTGATTTAGAACATTTTTATATGACTATAGATATTTTCAATTTCTTCTTCTGAAAACTGCTTGTTCATGTCTTTTGTCTATATGTCAATTGGGGAATTGTTTTTAGTTTTATAAATTTGACTCAGTTCCCTATGTATTTGAGAAATAAAGACTTTAGCAGAGCAACTTGCTGTAAAAATTCTTTCCCAGTTTCTTGCTTTCCTTCTAATTTTGGCTGCATTTGGTTTTGTTTGTGCAAAATATTTTAATTTCCTGAAATCAAAATTATCCATTTTACTTCCTGTTATCATCTCTATTTCTTGTTTCTTCATAAACTCTTCCCTTATCCATAGATCTGACAGGGAAACTATTCCTTGCTCTCCTAATTTGCTTACGATATCACCCTCTCTGTCCAAATCATGCACCTATTTTGATCTTATCTTGGTAAATAGTGTGAGATGTTGGTCTATGCCTAGTTTATGACAAACAACTTTCCAGTTTTTCCAGGAATTTTTGTCCAACAGTGAGTTATTACCCCCAAAAGCTTGAATTTTGGGGTTTATCAAGCACTAGTTGTTATGGTCAATTATTACCATGCATTGTGTAGGTAATCTATTGAACTGTTTCTTAGCCAGTACCAGATTGTCTTGGGTTTGGTATTCTTGAATTTTTTTTTCTTCCAGATGAATTTTGATATTATTTTTTTCTAGTTCTACAAAATAATTTTTGGTAAGTCGATCGGTATGATGTAGAATAAATAAATTAATTTAGGTAGACTTGTCATTTTTATTATGTTGGCTTGGCCTACTTATGAGCAATTAGTATTTCCCCAGTTGTTTAGATCAGTCTTAATTTATGTGAAAAGTGTTTTGTAATTGTATTTATATAGTTTCTAGGTTTGTCTTGGCAGGATTACTCCCAAATTTATATTGTTTGCAGTTATTTTAAATGGAATTTATCTTTCTATCTCTTCTTGCTGGGTTTTGTTGGTAATATATAGAAATGTGGATAATTTATGTGGGTTTATTTTATATCCTGTAACTTCACTAAAGTTGTTAATTGTTTCAACTAGTTTTTCAGTTAATCTCTAGAGTTCTCTAAGTATACCATCATATCATCTGCTGAGAGTGATAGTTTTGTTTCCGTATTACCTAGTCTTGTTTTTTCTTTTTCTTAACTGTTATAGCTAGTCTTTCTAATATAATATTGAATAATAGTGGTGATAATGGGCATCCTTGCTTCACCCCTGATTGTATTGGAAAGACTTCTAGTTTATCCTCATTATAAATAATGCTTATTCTTCATTTTAGATACATACTCCTTATTTTGAGAAAGACCCTATTTATTCCTATACTTTCCAGTGTTTTTAATAGAAATGGATGTTGTGTTTTGCCAAAATTTTTTTCTGCATCTATTGAGATAATCATGTGATTTTTGTTGTTTTTGTTATTGATGTGTTCAATTATGTTTATAGTTTTCCTAATAATAAACCAATCCTGCATTCCTGATATAAATACCACAAGGTCATAGGTCTTTCTATAAAACCAGCTCTAAGTTTTATTTATTAATTCAATGGGGTGGTTTACTTTTAATTTTATTAATCTCTCTTTTAATTTTTTGGGATTTTTATTTGGGGGATTTTTAATTTGTTCTTTTCCTAGTTTTTTTCCTAGTCCTTTTTTTTTTTACTATATGCCCAATTCACTGATCTTCTCTCTCTCTCTCTCTCTCTCTCTCTCTCTCTCTCTCTCTCTCTCTCTCTC
>NW_020954572.1:29039509-29074218 GCF_900497805.2 Vombatus ursinus | reverse complement strand
TATTTAGAGATATAAAATTTCTCCCAAGTACTGCTTTAGCTGTATCCCACAAATTTTGGTATGTTGTCTCATTTTTTTTATTATATTTAATGAAATTAATTGTTCCTATGATTTGCTCTTTGACCCACTCGCTCTTTAGGATTAGATTCCAATTAATTTTTAATCTATGCTTCCAAGGCCTTTTATTGAATATAGTTTTTATTGCATTATAGTCAGTAAATGGATGCATTTAATATTTCTTCTCTTCTGCATTTGGTTGTGAAGTTTTCATGGCCAAATACCTCGTACATTTTTGTGAAGGTTTCATGCACAGCTGACAAAATATATATCTATATATTTTTTTATATTCTCATTTATTTTTCTCCAGAGGTGTATCATATATAACTTTTCCAAAATTCTATTCATCTTTTAACTTCTTTCTTATATATTTTATGGTTAGATTTACCTAGTTCTGAGAGGGGAAAGTTGAGGTTTCCAACTCGTATAGTTTTGCTGTCTATTTCCTCCTGTAACTCATTTAACTTTTCTTTTAAGAATTTGGATGCTCTGCCATTTGGTGCATATATATTTAGTATTGCTACTCATTGCTTATGGTACCTTCTAGTAAAATGTAGTTTCCCTGATTATCTCTTTTAATTGAATCTTTTTAATTTTGTTTTGTCTGAGATGATAATTGCTACCTCTGCCTTTTTTTTTAACCTCAACTAAAGAATGATAGTGCTCTAGCCCCTTCTTTTAACTCTATGAGTGTCTTTTTGTTTCAAGTATGTATCTTGTGAACAGCATATATTGTTGGATCCTGCTTTCTAAACCATTCTGCTATACTCTTTTTTTTTATGGATGAGTTCATACCATTCACATCAAGAGTTATGATTAACAACTGTGTATTTCCCTCTATCCTGTTTTCTTCTGTTTATCCTTTTATCTCTCTTTTTCCCTGTCCCTCCTCAAAAGTCTGTTTTGCTTCTGACCACTACCTCCCTTTAACTATTCTCCCTTTTTATCACCTTCCCTTTTCTCTTATCCCCTTCCCCTCCTATTTCCCTGATAGATAAGATAGATTTCTATACCCAATTAAGTGTGTTTATATATTCTTCTCTCTTTGAACTAATTTGGATGAGCATGAGGTTCAAATGTTGCCCATTTCCCTCATTTTTCCCTCCACTGTAAAAACTTTACTTGTGTGCTTCTTTTATGTGAGATAATTTTCCCTCTTCTCCTCTCCCTTCTCCTTTCTCCCAAGTGCATCTCTCTTTTTTAGCTCTTCATTTTCTTGAGATCATCCAACCCAATACAGTTGACTCATGCCCATGTTATCTGTTTATGCAGTCTCCTAATTGCCATAATAATAATAAAATTCTTAGGAGTTACATGTATCATCTTCCCGTATTGGAATGTAAACAGTTTAACCTTATTAAGTTCCTTATGATACCTCTTTCATGTTTACTTTTTTATGCTTCCTTGAGTCTTGTGCTAGAATGTCAAATTTTCTATTCAGCTTTAGTTTTTCGTTGGGAATGCTTGAAAGTCATCTATTTCACTAAATGACCATTTCCTCCCTGAATGATTTATACTCAGTTTTGCTGGGTAGGTGATTCTTTTTTGTAATCCCAGATCAGGGGTGGGGAACCTGCAGCCTCAAGGCCACATGTGGCCCTCTTGGTCCTCAAGTGCAGCCCTTTGACTGAATCCAAACTTCACAGAACAAATCCCCTTAATAAGAGGATTTGTTCTGTAAAAGGCTGCGCCCAAGGACCTAAAAGGCTACATGTGGCCTTGAGGCCACAGGTTTTACAGGACTTACAATCCAAGTTCTCCACTTCTTTAAGCTGGAAGCAGTTAAATCTTTTGTGATCCTGACTGTGGCTCCACAATATTTAAATGATTTCTTTCTGACTACTTACAATATTTTCTCCTTGACCTGGGAGCTCTAGAATCTGTCTATAATATTTCTGGGAATTTTCATTGTGGTATCTCTTCCAAAAGGTGATTGGTAGATTCATTTGATTTCTATTTTACCCTCTGACTCTAAAATATTGAGGCAGTTTTCCTTTATAATTTCTTGAAATATGATGTCTAGGTTCTTTTTTGATCATGGCTTACATGTAGTCCAATAATTCTTAAATTGTCTTTCTTCTATCTGTTTTCTAGATCAGCTGTTTTCCCAATGAGATAATTTTCCCCATTCTCCCTCTCCCTTATTCCTCTCCTTTTGGTTATTATGTACCAAAAATGTGGTAATACAAATGTTGTTTGTGCTTCATTTTCAAAGAGGACCAAAGAATTGATTGGGTGATGTCTTGACTCATTCGTAAATTGTATTTAAGTGAGGCAGAGTTGCATAAAGTAGTCAGCCTCACTCTCTCTTTCAGAGTCATTGATGTCTCATGGCAAGACAAAAGTCAAGACTATTGCTGATGGCTCTGGATGTAGTAGATGACCTCGGTTTCTGTGATGTCTGACCAACCTTTAAGCATGCCACAGTGCCTGTTTCAACTGCCTTTATGGCCATTGGAACACATTGTTCTCATTTGCCCATTGCACTGGGGAAATTCTTCACATGCTTGGGGTAGACACCCCCCATAACTCACCAATGGATTTGAAGCCCATGGGTTACCCTCAACCTGGTTTAACCCATCTGCAGAAATGTTTTACTGGGGTGTAGCAACTGCACATGGTATAGCTTCTTGTAGTCATAGATGAGCGTTAACTGCCAGGTAGACACCAAAGATGGATGAACAGCCCTTAAAAGAGCTTGGCAAGCTCTCTTACCACAGGTGTTAGTCCTCCTTGAATACCCCTTATTCACCAGGAAAACAAATACAAGCTTCTTGCCCTCAAGGAGTTTACATTCCAATAAGAGAAGACAACACATAAAAGGAAGCTGAAGGGCAGGTGGGAAGAGACAAAGATACCAGATACAGGGGCATGGTAGAGAAAATCTGGAAGTCAGTCCAAAGACTAATAAGATATTGCTGGCCCCATTGCCCTCCTTAAATGGAACTTGTGAGAGACTCCATCTGGTCAGAGGGAGAGGCCACAGGGACAGAGAGACTCTTTGTGTTAATTTCAGATTGAGGCTCCAAGATGAAGATCTAGAGATTGGGAGAGGAGGTGTGGAGTATAACCTCTCCTCTCATCTTCAATTGCTCTGTATTTACTGGCTTGTTCTCTCACTTTTTCAAATATTCCTGTATCTCTTCTGTCCCTAAAAACTCCTCAAGATATGATTCTATATTTTTCTTGACTTTCACAGCCAAACTCTAAGGAAATCTATACTCAATGCCTCCATTAACTTTTAAAGCCTTTACAATATGGCTTCAAACCCCACCATACTATTGAAATAGGACCAAATCCAACAACCCCATTTCACTGCTCCTTCATGATTTCTCTTCAGCTTTTGACACTGTCCACTCCTACATCCTTGTGAGTACTCTCTTCTCCCTTGGTTTCCATGATACTTCTCCTGTTTGCCTTCTATTTTCATGACTTCTGCTCTTGGTCTTTTTTGCTGGATTGTCAAACAATTCCTGCCTCTAACTGTGAATGTTACCCAAGAATCCCTATCTCAATAATTTCATCAACTTCCTTGAGTTTAATTATCATGTCTATATGACTCCCAAATCTATTTATTCAAACTTAATTTCTCTCCTTTAGTACAGTTCCACATTTACCAATTGCCTATTAGACATTTCCACCAGACTATCACATTGGAATCTCAAGCTTAACATGTCCAAAACAAAATTCATTATCCTTCCTTCTAAATCCTCCCTTCTTCCAAACTTCTTGATTTTTGTTGAGAGAATCACTATTCTCCAGTTCACCCAAGTTTGTAACCTCAGAGCCAACAATAATTCTCCCCTTTCTTTCCTCCCAAATAACCAATCCATTGTCAAGTTTTGTTCATTGTACATGCTGTTGTCTCTCAATTTCATTCCCTTCTTTTTATTCATATGACTGCTGCCCTACTTCAGGCCCTCATCAACTCTCATGGTGTCTGGAACATAGTATATATTTAATAAATGCTTGCTTACTTGAATTACTTGCTTACTAGCACCTGAACTATTGTAATAGTCTTCTTTCTTTCAGTTTGTCTCTATCTAAACCATTTTCTCACAGCTGACAAAATAATCGTGCTAGGGTAAAGATCAGACTATGTTTGTTGAACTGAAATTAATTGAAATGTGGACCCATTGGTGACATTAAGAGAGGAATTATCCAGTAAGAGTCAAGGAGAGAAGAGACCAATAGTGATGGCTGGCAACACTGCTGAGCAGTTCCAAGGCATTTATTTATCAACCTGACATTAACAATGGGGAGATCTGCTGACTTCCCGGAGAGTGTATCGAAACTATGACAGAGAGCCTCCCAAGATTTGTTAAACCTGACATTTCCAAACACTTCTGGTAATTCATGTGTGGGATCAAACTGTGTTGCTGGAATGAATGTAGACAGCATTGTTGGGGATTACAAAGTCCAGGATAGGCCTTTGGGAGAGGGTGGAATGTTTTCATCACTACTGCCATTTGGAGGTAGAGGCTAATATAGAAAAGGCAAATTTGGAAAAGGGTTAATAAGATGACACTTATAAATAGGATTTGGATTTCTGGACCACAAATTAAAACATATGAAAGATGGACATATGGCCAGGGATGAAGTGCAGATGCTGACTGACAAAATTATATTTTCCTAGACTATTACAAGACTGATAAAAAATGTGATTTAAATTAAAAAAAGAGAATAGAAGAAAGAAAATTGTCTAAGTATATCTATCAAGTTAAAAACTACACAAAGTAGTAGCTACAACATAGGAAAAAATAGTCATTAATTCAAGGAGACAATTTCTTTTTTTAAAAAGAGCCAACAATAAAATCCCTAGCTTCAACTTTCTATATACTGATATAGAGAGTATTGGTACTAAACAAAATCAAGTAGGGAATCTTATGTAAGGGAGCAATTTAATCACATAGGTCTCTGTGGTTTTGGTGAGATACAACTCATGACTAGATTGTAACTCTGGAAAAGTATTTTTTTCCCAATAAGAATAGGGAAACATGAGTTATAGTAGCTTTATATAATAAGACATCCTCACGTGAAGAAATCCAGAAAATGAAGGGAAAAGCATAGTGGAGAACTTTTGGGTAAAGATAAATTGAGGGAAAAATAAAAATTATATTGTCCTGGTAATGGAGATCACCTTGGACAGAGAAGGAAATTTATTAGGAATCTGGTGAAATGATCCGCAGCCAGGCATAAAGACATGTTTCAGTACTAATAGAAAATTTCAGTTAAAACAAATGAGATAAGATATGTAAAACACTTTACAAACTTTGCAAAGTACTTTAAGGTACTTTGTAAATGTTAACCATTATGCTTATTATTATCTGGTCATCTGCTGGGATACTACAAAAAACAGAGTAGGAATAATTTGTATAATAACAACAATATCATAGAGAAAAAAGCACTTTCAAATGCTTTAGAACTCTGATCATTGCAATGTTATGAGAGGATCAAAGATGAAACATGCCATCCACATCCTACCAGTGAGGTGATGGGCAGGCAGAAAATGCAGAATGAGACATACATATTTGATTAATGAATGAATAAATCATTTATTAAGTGCTTACTATAGGCAAAGCAGTGTGCTAAGTGCTGGGGATATGAGTAGAAAAAGAAGTTCTTTTCAAAGACTTCATATTTGAATGGGGGAGACAGCACATATGAAAGATTTCAGCTCCAGATCAGATGAAAAGGTCCCATGGTCTTTAGGGTACAGTGCCAAAGCAGATGACAAATGTATCTCTTTAAATATCATTTCCACTGATAAAACCTTATCAGTTTCTCATATTAAACCACTTGACAGGGCCAAGGACTTTGGTAGCAAGAACTTTCTTTTTTAGGTCATCAGGAACTTGGGATGTAGCACCTATAGTAGCAGTTGCCAGGTTTCATCTCCACATGCATTACTTCCCAACAGCATGACTGAAAATACTGGGCTGGAAGCATTGCTATTCCTGAGGCTGAGGGTATGTCTCTAACAGGGGCTGAGGGGAGATAATGATCAAGATGATGGTGGTTTGACTTGCCTGGCACATGCTGACTCCTGTCTCTCTCAGAGTGCCTTGCTGCTTCGGTTAGGTTAGTTTGCCTGCTCTGTGGGTATAAGTTGGTTGACAGTTGAAGGAGGAGGGGAATGGCTAGCCCTTTCTCCACAGGAGTTATTTCCCCAGGTGATGGTGATGAGGGCTGGTCTAGAAGCCAGACCCACAGTGATTTGAGGGCTTCTGCCACTTTCAAGGCTCCTGTGTTTATCTACCTGTGTTTATGAGGAAGGTGGATCCCTTTTTCACAATGATTTCTCCCCTCAATGATGGCTACAAGGGCTAAGCTGGATGCAGATCTAATAATCTGGGAAACACTGTTATTTTTGGACATGGCTAATCTGGGAATGTGTCTTGCTGAGCTATGCACATTTGTTATGAGGTTTTTACTTTTGGAGGTAGGGTGTCAACTGTTTAATCCAGAGACAGTGGGAAGAGGAGATAATAAATATTTATAGTGATACATTAATGAATAAATAATTAATTAGAAAAAAGAAATAAAAATTCAGAGCAGCTAGGACTTTGCTTGCACTGATATAATTTCACTCTTTGAAATGTGGAAGAACACACATACAAAAATATTGACAGCTGCCTTTTTGTAGTGCCAAAGAACTGGAAATTAAGGAAGCATTGAGAAATGTCTGAAAATATTATGGTATGTTGACATAATGAATATTAATGAATAACAAGAAATAATGGATGGGACAGTTTAAAACAAACCTGAGTAGACTTAAATGAACTGATGCAGAGTAAAGTGAGCAGAATCAGGACAGTTTATACCATAACAATACTGTAAGGACAAATGACTTTAACGAACTACAAACTCTGACCAACCATAGTTTCAGAAGACCAGTGACGAAACACTTTACCCTCATGATAGTAAGGTGATGAACTTAAGGTACAGAGTGAAATATAAACATACATACACACACACACACACACACACACAGATACGCACTAAATGTGGTGATTTATATTGCTTGATTATTCATATTTGTTTGAAGGGTTTAATTTTTCTTTCTTTCAGTTTGGGAATGGGGTGGGGAAGATGGGGTACAAAAGGGGCCAAAGGGGTTACAAAAATGAAAAAAAAGTATGAAAAAGGGTTGTTGAAGCATTTCTTAAAGTCATTGAAAGAAAAAAGGAGGAGTAGTAGGAAACACAGATAGGTAGGGCAGCTTTAAAAATAACGTGTTGAATTTGTTACATAATTGGAGACGGAAGGAAACTACACATGGTGCATATTCATGACTCCATTGAGTATGTATATGGAAATGCTCATCTTATTTAGTATTTGTTAACTTCAAAAAAAAGAAAATAAATACATGTGCAAAAAGCAGGAAAGGGAACTGTATCCCAGACTTGATTCTAAACAGGGAGAAACTGGTTACTGACTGTCAAAATGATGATAACCTAGAGGAAGATTTTTGCCTTTTGTTTATTATACCCTGACTGGCACATATCAGGACCTTAATAAATGCTTATTGACTGACCTTATGGAATGTTTTGCATTTTCCCCATCCTTTATTGTCCTCTCTGTACCCATTCCAGTTTTCCAATGGCTTTTCTGAAGTGGAATTAAAAAAAACACACAACTAAAACCAGCACCACATATATTATCTGATCAGGGCAGACTACAGCAAAATTGTTTCCTTGATCATTCTTCATGGACTGGATGTGAGATGAGGTGCTACAAATATTAACATTTAATATTTTTCAATGATGTCAGTATAGTTTATGTCATCATTAAAACTTTATTGAAGCATTAAGGGAGTCTTTCTATTCTATTCTTCTTAGTGCACGCTAAAATCTCTAGTTGATTCTAGTTCTTCAAAATCATAAACAAAAAGGAAAATATAATAAGGGAAAGGGTAGCTTGGTGGCTAAAATGTTGAACTAAATGTAGAAAAGATCTACCATTATATAGAAAAGATATGTACAGACACATTTTTAATATTATAAAATTTCAACTGGCAGAAATGTCAGAAGTTATCTAGTTCAATTCTGAACTAGAATTACATACAAACACACATACACACATACACACACACACACACACCATTCTCACAAAGTGGTTATCCAGACTCCATTTAAAAATTGACTCATGATGAAGCATGCTATTCACCTTCAGAGAAAGAACCAATACTGTCTGAAAACAGACTGAAGCATGCTACCTTCCACTTTCTTTCATTCTTTTTAAAAATTTTAATCTTTTGTACAAAATGACTAATATGGAAATATTTTACATGATTGCACGTGTATAAACTACACTGTATTGCTCACTGTCTCAGGGAGGGGAGAGGTGAGGGAAGAAGAAAGGGATAGAATTTGGAACTCAAAACTTTAAAAAAATGTTAAAAGTTGTTTTAACATGTAATTGTGAGGAAATAAAATATATAAAAAGATGGCAGTGGACATGGAGAGAACTACAAAAACAAACAAACAAACATAGTGATAGAGAACCCAATACCTTTTGAGGAAACCCAGGCCGCTTTTGGATAATTTTCACTCTTAGGGAGTTCTTTTTTATGTTAGCACAGTCAGTCAATCAATAAAAGAGTTTCAAGAGAAGATAATCAACAATGTTGAGTGTTGCATGGAGGTCAATAAGAATGAAGGCTAAGAAAAAGCTGTTGCCTTTAGTTATTAGGTCACTGATGACCTTTTTAGGAGATGTAAGATAGAGGACAGTGTACTATTATCTAGTTGCATTCAATTGACTTCATAATGAAGTGGATTAAGAATTGGCTGAATGACTAGATCTAAAAAATTAATGGATTAATGTCAGCTGGAAGGGAGGAATCTAATGAAAGTCCCCAGGGATCTGTCCTTGGTCCTGAGTTATTCAACTGTAGTTGTTCAACAAGACTTATTCAACAACTCTTCAATGACTTGTATGAAGGTAGAGTTGAAATATCTATCAAATTTTCAGATGAAATGAATGTGGGAGGGATAAGTAATATGTTGGATGACAATGAAAATTTTAAATTATCTCAATGGTTTAGAATAGCAGGCCAAGTCCAGTGAAGTTAATAACTCTTTCCAACAAAATATGGGCCACCTGGTGATGATTTTTTTCCAGTTACAGTAGTTCAAGAAGACCATTTACTAATGGGATGGTGGAGTTGTGACCTGTGTCTGTGGAAGAAATACCCATTTCAATGAAGTCACTCATTCTTGAAATATTCAGGTAAGTTATGTTGTTCACCATGTTATCTTGGTCCTCAGAATTCTACAATGGGTCTTAGTAACCCTCTTTATAAAATTCAAAAAATTACTATAACCAAAGTCCCCCACCATACAGCTTTGTTGTCATACAAGGCTGAAGCAAAGGAACTGGGGGAGGGGGTTAGCCTAAAGAGAAAAAAATGTAGGACTATATGATAGCTATCTTCAAGTATCTGAGTGGCTGCCATGTGTAGAAGGGTTTAGATTTGTTCTACTCGGTCTCATATGGACAGAACTAACAGCAGCAGGTAGAAGTTATAAAGAGGGACATCTTGGCTCAATATAAGACAAAATCCTAATCACAGAACAATCCAAAATGGAATGGGTTGCTTTATAAGATATTAGAGAAAAAGAATTATCAGAGGTGACTCACAATATAGAGAAAGAGAAAAGGTGGTGAATTCAAGAACGACTTCAAGATTTTGAACCTCAGAGAAGGATTCTATTCATTTATTAAAAAAAGAGAGAGAAGTCCAGAGGAAAAGCTAGTTTTGGAGAAGATAAAGAGTTCTGTTTTATAGATGTACAGTTTGAGATGATGAATGGAGAAGTCTGGAAGGTTACTGCAACAGCTTCCTGAGTTTTATATACATTTTCCAAAAGACTTTCCAAAAGATGAAGATTTGCAAACTATTAACAAAGCATTAATACAAAAAATGCAAATCTAAACAAATCTGATATTTCTTCTCATAACTATCTAATTGGCAAAGTTGAAAAAGATAAAAAATAATTAATATTAGAGGGGTTGTGGAAAGGCCATCACACAGACTTAATAGCCAAAATGGCTGTTTGAATAGGAGGCAGACTGCCCAGCTTCTACATATCTACTCCAGCAAAACCCTGAAGTTCAAACCAGAATGAATAATGATCAAGAGATCCAATGACAAATTAACATAAATAACTTCTTACACTTCACAGAAGAATAGCCAGAAACCCATGGGCATTAATAAAGGCGGGGGGGGGTCTTACCAGCAAAGCCAGTATCATAAAAATGTTACAATAAATGGGATATGTGTAGCCTTCATGGCTTTGTGTCAGGAGTCAGCATGAGCAGAGAATTCCCCCAAGAAGGCCTCAGGGTGGCCAAAAAACTCTAGCATGAGGACCTGGGAAGCACTGGGGCAGTTATGAGAAGCAATCAGCAACCAGCATAATGCCATAGTACATATATCTGGTCAATTGAAGTTCAGGAACTCTTGAGGTTCCTAACTCTTTGTCACAAGATCCAAGAAAGGGTTCTGAAGACTGAATTCTGAATGGCAAAGATTCAGGGAAGTTTAACCCCAGGACATGGAGGTCAGTGGACAAACCCAGGTTACTCAAGGCAAGACCAAGCAAAGTCAACTACCCCACCCAACAGTGTAACCAAGTATGGATCTTAGCTCTAGCAGAAAATACACATTCATAAACTAAAGTTAGAGACATGTACAATTCTCTCTGAAGAAATACAGAACCAGTGCCAAAAGTTATTGCAAATCTAGAGATCCCCCAAAAGAAAGATAGTAATTTCATAAAAATCTCAAGCAGATACTCAAAGGGAAAAAAATTAGTTTTCCATAGGGACTACATAAATACTTGAAATAAATGAAAGAAAAAATAAAATAAAAGCTCTGGAGGAATAAATTGGAAAGAGAATAAGTAGCTTAGAAGAGGTGATATATCTTACCAAAGAAATGTACTCCTTGACACTCCTAGAATAGGTCAAACAAAAACTAATGGCTTTGTGAGACAATAAAAAATATTAGAACAAAATCAAAAGTTCAGAAAAGTAGAAGAAAAGAGATCTGATATAAAAAAACTGATCTGGGCAGCTAGGTGGCACAATGGATAAAGCACTGGCTCTGGAGTCAGGAGGACCTGAGTTTAAATCTGGGCTCAGACACTTGACACTTACTAGCTGTGTGACCCTGGGCAAGTCACTTAACCCCAATTGCCTCACATACACCCAAAAAAAAATGATCTGGAAAACAAGTCAAGAAGAGAGAATTTAAGAATCATTAGACTCTCTAAAAATCATGGTTTAAAAAAAAAGCCTAGACTCTATATTTCATGAAATCATTGATGAAAACCATCCATATCTATTAGAACCAGAGGGCAGAGTATAAATGGAGAGAATCTTGGGTGGAGCCAAGACGGCAGAGTAAAGGTAGGGACTCACTTGAGCTCTCCCCCAAATCCCACCAAATATCTTTAAAAATAACTCTAAACAAATTCTAGAGTAGCAGAACCCACAAAAAGACAGAGTGAAACAAATTTTCAGCCCAAGACAACCTGGAAGGTTGATGGGAAAGGTCTATTTCACCAGGCTAAGAGAGGAGCGCAGTCCAGTGCAGGCTGCATAAGTGCAGACCTGACCCCAGCAAACCAGAAGCAGGCCTTGGGAGTGACTGAATCACAGCAGTAGCAGTAGTTGCTTCCAAAGCTCTCAGCCCACAGATGGTAAGATAAAAAAACTGGTCAGAAGGAGAATATAAGGGTCTCTTTGCTAGCATTGAGGCAGTACTCAGTTGCTTTGCCTATTCTTGAGTCTGGGTCACAGTCTTGGATGGCAGTCCTGGGGTGAGGAGGAGCACTAGCATAGCAGAGCTTGCAGCAGACCAGAGTACAGGCCAGGAAAGAAGTAAACACATCTCCTTAGATCATATCACCTTGGAAGAACTGAAAATTTACAGATCCTTAGAAGTATCTCTGAAAACAGCTGCACAAAACCCCTAAAGCTTGGGACAGTTCACCCTCCACACTGGAAGCAGAGCCCTACCTTAACAAAGAGTTAAAAGTCAAGTAACAGGCTGGGAAAATGAGCAAACAATGGAAAAAAACTCTGACTATAGAAACTTACTTTGGCGGAAAGAAGATAAAAACACACACTCAGAAGAAAACAAAGTCAAAGCTTCTACATCCAAAGCCTTTAAGAAAAATACGAATTGGTTTCAAGCCATGGAAGAGCTCAAAAAGGATTTTGAAAATCAAGTAAGAGAAGTAGTGGAAAAATTGGAAAGAGAAATAAGAGTGATGCAAAGAAATCATGAAAAACAAGTCAATAGCTTGCTAAAGGAGACCCAAAAAAACTGAAGAAAATAACACCTTAAAAAATAGACTAGACCAAATGACAAAGGAGGTCCAAAAAAACCAATGAAGAGAAGAATGTCTTAAAAAGCAGAATTGGACAAATGGAAAAGGAGGTCCAAAAGCTCACTGAAGAAAATAATTCCTTAAAAATTGGAATGGAGCAAATGGAAGCTAATAACTTTATGAGAAATCAAGAAATCATAAAACAAAACCAAAAGAATGAAACAATAGAAGAAAATGTGAAATATCCCACTGGAAAAACAACTGACCTAGAAAATACATCCAGGAGAGATAATTTAAAAATTATTGGACTACCTGCAAGCCATGATCAAAAAAAGAGCCTTATCATCTTTCAAGGAATTATCAAGGAAAACTGTCCTGATATTCTAGAACCAGAGGGTAAAATAGAAATTGAAAGCATCCACCAATCACTTCCTCAAAGAAATCCTAAAATGAAAACTCCCAGGAATATCATGGCCAAATTCCAGAGTTCACAGGTCAAGGAGAAAATATTGCAAGCAGCATGAAAGAAACAATTCAAGTATGGTGGAGCCACAATCAGAATAACACAAAATTTAGTTCTACATTAAAGGATTAGACAGCTTGGAATATGATATTCCAGAGGTAAAAGAAGCTAGGATTACAATCAAGAATTGCCTCCTCAGCAAAACTGAGTATAATGCATGAGGGGAAAAAAATGGACATTCAATGAAATAGAGGAATTTCATGCATTCTTGAGAAAAGACCAGAGTTAAGTAGAAAACTTGACTTTCAAATACAAGACTCAAGAGAAGCATTAAAAGGTAAACAGGAAAGAGAAATCATAAGGGACTTATTAAACTGTTTACATTCCTACATGGTAAAATGATATTTGTAGCTCATAGGACCTTTCTCATAATTAAGGTAGTTAGAAGGAGTATATATAATAGAAGGCAAAGGTGTGAGTTGAATATGAAAGGGTGATATCTAAAAAACAAAATTAAGGAGTGAGAGAGGAATGTACTGGGAGAAATAGAAAGGGAGATGTGGAATGGGGTAAATTATCTCACATAAAAGAGGCAAGAAAAAGCTTTTACAGTGGAGGAGAAGAGGAGGGAGCTGAGAGGGAGTGAGTGAACCTTACTCTCATGAGAACTGGCTCAAAGACGGAATAACATACTCACTCAGTTGGATACAGGAATCTATCTTACCCTACAGAAAAGTAGGGGGAAGGGAATAAGAAAAGGGGGGGGTGATAGATGGGAGGGCAGATTGGGAGAGGGGGTAGTCAGAAGCAAAACACTTTTGAGGAGGGACAGGGTGCAAGGAGAGAGAGAATTGAATAAATGGGGAGATAGGATGGAGAGAAATATAGTTAGTCTTTAAAAACATGACTATTATGGAAGTGTTTTGCATGACTACACATGTATAACCTACAATGAAGTGCTTACCTTCTAAATGGGGGAGAGGGAGGACAGGAGAGAATTTGAGACTCAAAGTTTTAAAAATGAATGTTAAAATTGTTTTTACATGTAACTGGGGAAAAATAAAATACTAAATAGTTTTTAAATGGAGAGAATCCATAGATCATCTCTTGAAAGGAAACCCTACAAGGAAAAATGCCAGGAATCTCAGTCAAAATCCAGAACTTCTACATAAAAACAAAACAAAACAAAAAAAACCCCAACCCCAACTGCATGCATTCAGGCAGAAATGCTTCAAGTATCAAAGAACTACAGTCAGGATCACATACCATCTGACAACTTACACTATAATGAGATGAGATACTGAAATAAAAATCCCCAAAGGCAAAGGAGATTGGTTTACAACCAAGAATTTTCTTATCTTCACCTGCAAAGCTTAATATAATTCTACAAGGGGAAAAATAGACACTTTGTGTAATGGAGGATGTTCAAATTTTTCTCTTTAAAAGATCAGAACCCAACAGGAACTTTGAAATACTAATGCAAGAGTCAAGAGAAGCCGGGGGGTGGAGGGGAGGGCAGAGCCAAGATGGCAGAGTAAAAGCAGTGACTTGCTTTAGCTCTCCCCCAAACCCCTCCAAATACCTGTAAAAAATTGGCTCTAAACAAATTTTAAAGCAGAAGAACCCACAAAAAGACAGAGGGAAACAAATTTCCAGCCCAAGACAACCTGGATGATTGATCAGAAAGGTCTATCGTGCCAGCCGGGGAGAGGAATGTAGTTTGGCGTGGGCACTCAGCCAAAACAGGCCTCAGAGAACCTGGAAAAGGCCTCAGGGGACTGAATCATGGGTAACTGTGGCAGTTTCCAGACTTCTCCACCCACAAATGCCTAAGACAACTTAGAAGGTCAGTAGGAAAAGTCTGTGACTTTTGAGAGAGAAGAGAAGACAGAGAGAAGCTCGGTCCCAGCCCTAGTCCCAGATTCAGCCCCAGGGCAGATGCTGCTTCCGGAGCTCTTGGCCCACAAACTGAAGGGGAATTGAGTGTCTGATTAGAGGGGGATTGCAGGGATCTCTTTGCTGGTGCTGAAGCAGGATTCTCTTGCTTTGCCTGTAATTGGATCTGGGTGACAGTTCTGGGTGATGGTCCTGGGGCAAGGAGTGCTGGAATGGTGAAGCTTGTAGTGGTGGTGGAGAGGAAATCCTCTTCTCAGTCCCAAGGCAGAAAAGAGTGCTTGTGGTCACTCATAGACCACAGCATAGGCCACGAAAGAAGTAAACACCTCACCCTTTATCATACTACCTTGGAAGAACTGAAAATTTACAGGTCCCTAGAAGTGTCTCTGAAAACAGCTGCACAAAACCCCCGAAGCTTGGGACAGTACTTTCTCCACACTGGAAGCAGACCCCTACCTTAACAAAGAGTTTAAAACTCAAGTAATTGGCTTAGATCATGAGAAAACCGTGCAAAAAAAGTCAGATCATAGAATCTTTCTTTGGTGACAAAGAACATCGAAACATACAACCAGAAGACTACAACAAAGTCAAAGCTACTACATATAAAGCCTCCAAGAAAAATATGAATCAGTCCCAGGCCATGGAAGAACTCAAAGAAAAGCCTGGAAGATAAATTTATCTGAGCATTTGGAAGGAGCTATATAATTATATAGTGCTAATATTCTAATAGGGGGAGAAGAAAGAAGTGTCCCTTCAGAACTTTGACATTATCATAGGGTATTGATAATGTGTTAACTAAGAAAAATACAAGTGGTTCTGTTTAGCAGGAGTGGCTTAGTTCTGTTTTGACAGTTCAAAGAGGAGAAAGAAAATGGGGAGTAAAAGAAATACACCAAGTGTACAAAGGAGGAAGAATATATAGACTTGCTGTTTCCCATAATTGGGGTGTGTGACGATAAGGAGTAAGAGAAAGGGGGAGTGGACATTAGATGAACCTCACTATTATCTGAAACAAAGGAGGGGGTGAGCACATTTCAGTGTAAAAATACATCAAACTCAGTTCTAATAGAGAAATAAGCTTAGACAGGGAGCGGGAAGTTAAGAAAAAGGATAATGCCAGGGTGGAAATAACCATAAGCAAAAGAAACTCCCTGTTCGTAAGACGACATTTGAAGACAGCAAGGAAATAGCATGGAGTAATTGATTAGAAAGCTGGCTGTGAAGTCAGGAAGACCTGGGTTCAAGTCCTTCCTTTGACATACACTGACTATGTAACTATAGGTAATTCACTTAACTTCTCAGTATTCTAGACACGGAGACAATAAATTGCACAGCATATGCCAATCTGCATTAGCAAAGGGAATTTACCCCCTGAGAATGAAATCACAGTTCTTATCCAAAATCCAACATGGAAGTCAAGGCATATTTAATAATACTATCCACCTCTCAACCATCACCCAGTGCATCATAATAAACAAATGTGCATACTATATGTGTGTAACTATATATGTCCATATATGTCTATATTTTGTGTGTATGTAGTTTTAGGTAATTCTGTCATCACATAAGTATATGCTGAACATCCTTATCTAGAGTACATATATGATGCGTCTTTATCCACAGTGATTATTTTAATAGGAAAATGGATTTAGAGCTAGATGGATTCTTGAGGCTTATCTAGCCCAAACTACTCATCTTACAGATAGAATAACTGAGACCCAGAGAGGGGTCACATAGGTAGGAAGTGGTAGAGCTAGGATTTGAACTCATGTTCTTTGACTCTAGACCTAGCAACATTTCCACTTCATATTTGTACAAGACCTTACAGTTGTCAGTGTTTCCACATCCATTGCCTAAATTGATTTCACATTGTTAGGGTCTAAAGGGTCCTATACCTATTAGATATCATAATTATAAATAATAAAAATTAAATATCTATTAAATTTGATTTTTGCAGTTCCACAAGCAGCTATTTGATAATATGTAAAGATTTTTATTGCCATGCTAATCTTGATTTAAAATCCCAGTAATTCAATTCCCTATACTCTGGAGAGAATTATGATTTTGTTATGACTTTGTTTTTTGTTATGACTTTTCTGGTGTGTTTTTTTTTTATTTCAACCTAGATCCTAAAAATGGCATTAGTTATGTAAGAATATATTGAGTTCTGACTTCAGGAATGATTTAGGTGGTGCAGTGGATAGAGCACCAGGCCTGGACTCAAGAGGACCCGAGTTCAAATCAGGCCTCAGACAAGACACTTAACAATCACTAGTTGTGTGACCCTGGGCAAGTCACTTAGCCCCAAATACCTCACCAAAAAGAAAAAAAAGGAATGATTTAAGAGAAAACGGGAAAAGGAGATGATCTAGAAAGAAGGTGTTAATTGAAAACAGGTTCTGTCTCTGTTAGTGCCAATGATGTGTGGTACAGTAGAGAGCACAATAGCTGGAGCTAGAATTTATTTTCTCATTACCTTAAGTAATGAGCATCTTAGCCTCCTCTAACTGGTAATATGAAGTGTTCTACAATTGCTTAGGCAACTTGGAGGCAGGATAGGGGCTTTTAATGCTTATAATCTGTTTATTATTTTAGATGACCTAACGATCATGCTCACCACTCAACTTTTCACCTTCCTACTCACTGCTGTGAATTACTAGAAACAAGAGTATCCAAGTTGAAGTCAGGGGTCCTTGTTATCTTCCTCTATCCTGCCCAACAAATTTCACAGTCATAGTATTTTTGTATGGTATAAAAATACTAAATCTCCACAACATATTATAGTTATTAGTATTCTTATTTATTCCCAAAGATTGTAAACTCTTTGACAGCACACATCCTGTTAATTTGTTAATCCTCCCTGGTGCCAAAAGATGATGATGATAATGATGATGATGATAAATGAATAAGTAAATCATAGAATTTTAGAGATGGAAAAGACCTTGGAGATCCTCTAGTGCAAGCCCCTGGTTTTACAACTATGGAAAGTAAGGCAAAGAAGTTAAGTTATTTTCCTAAGATCATACAGCTGCTAGAACCTAATAATGAAGCAGCTAATTTTTTTTCACTATGCCAAATTTTTGTTGAATTGAAATACATTGCAAATAAAGCCTTTGAACTCAATAGCTATGACCCAGGCATGTTTCTGAGGGGAAAAATTGTTATAGCATGTTTTATTTAATCCTTTCTAACAAAAATTCTAAATGGAAGTAACAACTAAGATAAATCTGAAATTTAACCAGAATGGTTTAAAAGGGAAGAATATGGAAGAGGGAGACCCTTATATCCCTTTGGGACCTGAAAGCCAAAAAGAAGGTACTTTAAAAAAAAAACATTTTGGGAATGCTTTGCCTGAAAGCAACCTGTTCACATGTGAATCACTGACCTTTCGTGAATTCTATAGGAGTACCCTCCCCGGCTTCAACTGCAGCTAGATTAGATGGTCCCTTCGTCAAATCAGCAAGCATTTGTTAAGCACTTATAAATGCCATTCTTACATCATGGCACCAGGAATTGAACAAAATACTCAAGATATAATCTGATGAGGGCTCTGCAGAGGACTACCTTCCCCCTCCCCCCATTTTGGAAAATGTTTCTGTCAATATATCCTAAGATTACATTAGCCTTTGGGGCTGCCTTTTCAGCCTGCTAACTCACACTAACTTCCTAGTGTACTTAAAAACAAATCACTAGATTTCACTCATGTGAGTTATTATCCAACCAAGGCTTTCCTGTCCTCTTTAGAGTATCACATGATCATAGAATTTAATGCTGAAAAGAACCTTAAAAGTAATTTAGTCTAATCTCTCATAGGAGGAAACAGACTCAGATAGCTTGTTCTTTGCCCAAGTTCATAAAAATACTAGTTGGTAAAACCGGAATTTGAACTCAGGTGTTCTAAACACTAATATTTTTAGTACAAGTATAGGATTTTTATTGATCTCTCTTCAATTTTAATATATTAGATTTGTACTTTTTATTGAGACCTTTTTGTACCCTATTCGTATCCAAATGAAACTTTTTGTATTCTGTCATCCCAAATGTTAGCTGAATCCAATAAGCATGCTACATATGCCTTCATCCAAGTTTTGTAAAAATGGTGATCTGCATAGGACCAAGCATGAAGTCCTACAGCAGTCTACTAGAAATTTCCCTCCAGGTTAACATTGACCCATTAATTTCCATTCTCTTTTCAGTTTGATCATTCACCCAGTTCCAAATCTACCTAAGTATAAAACCCACATCACCATCTAGTTCATAAAGATATCATGAGAAATTACATCAAATGCCTTAACGTCAAATATAGTGTGCCTATGCCATTAGTCTACTAGTATAGTAATCATGTCAAAAGAGGAATATGGTGAATATGGCATCACCTGCTCTTGAAGAACCAATATTGGTTCTTAGTGATCAACTCTCTCTTTTCTATGTTCTCATAAACATTCCTTTAATAGTGCATGCGATAATTTTCCTGGAAATCAAACCCAAGAATTTCATTATTGAGAATATTATCTGTCTTTTGAATATATGTCCCCTGAAGAATTTTACATCATTGATGCTATGTATTCTTTTTTTCTGAACTTTTGTATTCAGCTCTCATAACATATAGGGTAACTTATATTGCATTCAAGTTTCTCTTATTTTACCTACCATGAACTCTAAGTTGAAGAATTTTACTTTATCAGCCTTCCTATTGGTCAAAATTGATCAGAAGGCCAACTCTCATTATGTAGATGAAAAATCAGGGAACAACTTTAGCTTCAATGAAATACATACAAAAGTACTGCTATAGGCCCACCAGGTTACTTCCATCTCTAATGTCAAATGTAAAACTCAAGTAATTGGCTTAGATCATGAGAAAACTGTGCAAAAAAAGTCAGATCATAGAATCTTTCTTTGGTGACAAAGAAAATTGAAACATACAACCAGAAGACGACAACAAAGTCAAAGCTACTACATATAAAGCCTCCAAGAAAAATATGAATCAGTCCCAGGCCATGGAAGAACTCAAAGAAAAGCCTGGAAGATAAATTTATCTGAGCATTTGAGACCTTTTTGCAAATCATTTATGCAAATCATTTTGTAAACTTCTAATGTCTAAACTGAAAGCAAGTTGCACATCTTTTCAGCTATCTGGGCAAGCAGAAACCTTTGCAGCTTGCCATATGAAGTCGATGAACAGCAGGATATAGACCAAGTGAGCCTACTTACCAAGTGCACTTTTAAAGATCCTTATAAACATGGTAGTCTGTAGGCCTACTTATAAAGATAGAGCCAAGTGGAAAGCATCAGCTACTCCTCATGAGTAAAATAATATTTATTGGGGTATAACAATGCCCAAGGGCTTGGTGAACTAAACAATCAAAATCAAACTCTGCCTTTTACAGTAATAGGTATCAAACTAGAGCCCCAAATACCATTTAAACTACAACCAAACTGAGTAAATTTTATGGTCTTGCTTTTTATGACTGTAGACATATACACTAGCTATCAAAATCACTTTAATTTTGAAGCTCACTCCAGGCCTGAAACAAAATAACCCAAAAGCTCCTATTACCGTAATTTAACAGAAAGCAGAGCTATCTTTTCTTCAGCTATGACAACACAATGTCATAAATACAGCTGCTTTTCATCCATAATAACATAAACAATAAACATGCTGCCATTCACTAGGGTTTTAATAGTCAATACACGTAAGCAATATTGTGATCTAATGGGCTGCATCTGTTTTCTTCAATCTTTTTCACTTTACTCTTCATTCTTGTCCTCGTCAGAAAAATGAGGCACAGACTTCTTTGCCACCACATTGTCCAGTCTCTGCCCTTGCAGATAGGGGTTCACATTCTGAAAAATACATAGTTTAGTGATATAAAAAAGGATCAATTATGCATAACACAGGAAGACATATGGAAGAAATGTATTATGATATGTCTACTACGTGAGCAAAAAACCCTATAGATATAAGCTGGACCACTATGACGGGCTTTATTGAAGGGACATATTGATTGAATTATTATTCCAGGGTGCTAACTAGAACTTATGTTTCTAACTTAAAACTGTGGGGTAACTAACAATCAACCTTCCCCCTCCCCACAATCTGACTTATTTTATCAGTGCAATATGAATGCTTGGGTGAATAAGCTTTCCAATAGCCTAGCTATTGATCCCTATACACAGGAAAATTCTCATGCTATATTCCTGTGGGCGGTTTTACTTATTTATTTTTGGTTTATCAAATACTTTATTAAAAAATATCTCTGAAGAACATTTATAAGCACACTAGAATTGAAATTAAAATTCAAAAACTACTGAAGAGACTTTTTCATTGTCGTAAGTGATCTTTTTTTCCATTCAAGTACTAAATAGTGGTGGAGATGCATAGTAGGAGTTGCGAGTACTTACATATATCAAGTTGGTCAAATTCAAAAGCTATACACTTTGGGAAGAGCCTGTATGACCATTGCTGGCCTCTATATTTTGTAACACTCTTCCATCTGGTGGTATGCTGAATGAGTCAAAGTTTCAAAGTTTTTCCATTGCTGCTCCAACTCACATCTATTTTGCAGTATTTGGAGCTGCAGCAAGTAATTGGAGCCTTGCAATATAGTCTTTAGCAGGAAGTAAAATTGTTGCAAAAGCTTTTGAAGATATTTGTTTACTGAAGAGTCTTTCCAATGACCCAACAAAAAATAAGAAAAGGGCTTTGGGATTTTATGATTCCAGAAAGATCAGCAATTCAGTTACACATGAAATTCACAAAGACAGACTCACCAAGGCAACATTTTGCAGGGGCTTTGTGTCCAGATGGGGCTCCATGTTGGTCAAAAAGTCACATTTCCTTTCTAAAGGCTTCATCTGGAGGTGCTATGCTCACTTACAGCACTTAACTAAGCATGCTCCCCTAAATATTAGATTGGGGATCAGTTTTTGCAGCTGACAGCTAAATGACTCAATCATGGGAAGGTTTTCAAGCTCTCTTGCTAGCATTGCATCCTTTCTTGTTGGGGCTCTACTTCAAAGCAAGTCAAGAATGGGCTCAGAAGTGAGACAGACCAACCCAGTTGAAATTTGTGGAAATTCCTGCATGAAGGGTGATATGTTATTTTTTTAAGTCATTTTCTGGGAAATCAGCTTCCTAGGTAAATTTAAATGCTTTTTAGACTAAATAAAGGGGAGCTCTCCAATATTAATTGAATATGTGTAAAGACCGAACAGCGAGTAAGACATTTAAAGGTTGACTGAAAAGTGTTTTACAAGTGAAAAATTTGAATGTTTGGTTGGCTCTGGATGATCACATAAAGTCTCATCTAAACCATATGCAGCACTTTGGACTTAGATGGAAGGTTAAGGAGATTACCACTGGCAACAGGTTTTTATGTGACATTTTAATGTTTCCCCATCTACCCAGACCCAGGAAGTGCCATATTGAGGGGTAAGGGAGGGAAAGGTGGTGAAGGCTGGGAATAGGAAAAATAACAGGAAGGGAGAGAAAAGGAAAAGGGAATTTATTTGAATGTTTTTTAAAGCACCCAAAAAGTTCTACTCCAATTCAATGCCTCCATTTGTGAGAATATTTCAGTTCCCTATTAAAACTAGCTTTTATGATCCAGCAAACAGACTAGCAGACACATGCTGGGAAAGCAGGATCACATTATGAGAGACAGTACACCATAATGGGGAGTAGCACATACTGGACTGAAAATGGGGAAGAGTGGGGTTCCAATCAGATACTCACCAGCTACGTGACCACAAGCAAGTTACTTAACCTCTCACTTTCCTCATCTGTATAATGGGGATAATAATAACACCTCCTTCACAAGTCTGCTATGAGGCTCATAGGAGATAATGTGGGTAAAACACTTGGTCAACCTAGAAGTGCTCTATAAATGTCAACTTTTTGATTATTTTTATTATGTGTAAGCACTGCCACTCGCTCAGATATGCCTCTGTACTAGTTGCTCAGTTTCCCTGGGATTCAACTTCTTCACCTGTAAAATGAGAATAATACCTTGTGTCCCTCACAGGGTTGGCATAAAAGAAGAGTTACAAAATAAAATAATAATACTAAAAGTAACTAGCATTTATATAGCACCTTAAGGTTGCAAAGTGCTGTCTATGACATCTCATTTCATTCTCACAAGAACCCTATGAGGTAGGAACTATTTGTTATCCCTATTTTACAAGTGAGGAAACTGAGGTGAGGCACCAAGCATTTATTAAGCACCTACTATGTACCAAGCACTTTGACTGACACTGATTAAGTGACTTTTCCAGGGTCCCATAGCTGCTAAGTGCATGAGGCAGGATTTAAACCTGCCTCACCCTCACTCTTTGGAAACCATAATTTGTCACCATAATTCTTTGGAAACACAGAATCACTGAAATCCAAAGACATAATTTAAAATTTTTGGAATAGGCAGGCATTTGATGGATAACCAAACCTTAATATTCTGTTCTACCTCTTAACAACAACAATCAGTGAAGAATTCTCTGTTTTTTATCTAGCATCTTTCTTCTGAAGAAATGAAGGTACTTTTATGTCATACTGTCACTCAGCCAAGAGGTAAGGAGGGACAAGAATTTTATCCCAATTCACAACTAGAAGGATTGAGACGCGGTGAAGTTTGATTCGTCCTTGATCATACAGTGCATATAGTTAATGGAGCCAGACCTAGCACTCAAGTCTTCACTTGCTTTTCTTTTTCTTCCTTTCCTCTGGAACAAAAATAAGAATTGGATCTCTGCTCTTGATTTTTTGTCTGGAAACCCACAACCTATGCTAAGCTTCTTTGGGAGAAGTCTTGCTTTTAAACTAGTCCAGAACTTCTTCTTTCTGAATCATGGACTTAATGAGATGGTTAAGGTCTTCAATCAAACTGTGAAGGCCATCTGAGTACTGATTATAGGGAAGGCAACTTCTGTTACCCAAGAGAACTGAGACCCAATACTTCTGGCTTGAGGACATGATCTTTGTATGCTCCAGGAGAACAGACAGTACTTGATACCACTGGGTCACATTAACCTTCATGGACATAAATTCTAGGCCTTTTCCATGTGAAGGAAGTTGAGGCTAAAATATAAACCCTGGACAAAGTTCCAAAATTTTGATATCTGAGTTTCATAAGGATAAGATCTAAGTAGTCACCCACTGACATCCCCTAAGGAAGGACCAAAAGGTGGTGGGATAGGGAGTGGAGAAAAACTGAGGCTCTTTGCTGAAGTTCCTGCAGATGTCATTTATATACCATGGAGAGTAGAGGAAATGGAAATCATGGGTACCTTCTTGGTAAATCTCCATATAATGGCCATTTACTAGCATAATTATAAGGATGTAGGGAACTCTGCATGTTCCTCCATGATTACTACTCCCTAGGCCCTTTTCTACCTGCAACTAGAAGATTGCAAATGAAAGTCTTATTCATTCTCAAATGGCAAAGACTCCTAAACAGGGTAATTAACTCTGCCAAATAAGGTATTTTTCCATCCTTTTGATACCTTGCGAGTCTCTCTTATAAATCCTAAAGCAAAAAGGGGGTATCTGTTCCTTCTCAGGCTGAGGCAGAAGCTTGGAGCTCTGTGACATGGGAGCTATGGGGATAAATGATGTTGCTGGACAGCCTATACAACTCTAAGGCAAGAAGAATCAGTAGTAAGGAAATAGATTGGATAACACTATTCAGAACAATTTGCAACTATTATTATCTAGTTCCCCGACCTCTGATAGAGCCCAACTATATGTTTTGTATTTCTGTATTAACAGTCTCTGTGCGATAAGCTTGTGATGGTATCATTGGTTTGCTTTTTTAAAATTCAACACAAAATAGGTGTTGACTTGATAACAGTCGTATTTTCATCTAATGGGAAGGGGTAATAGATAGACTGTAAAACTCCTTTAAGGGTAAAGTGGCATAGCGAAACTCCACCTGTTCAACTTGTAAGCTTCAGTGCTTAAAAAAATTCATTAAAAACCCAAGTCCCTTCAGTTCTCTTCAAGGAAATGTTGTAAGAGTCAAACAAGAATATAAAAAGTTGAGTCCACATTGGATGACTAGGGTGGGGAAATGATGGTGAAATCTTCAAGCAGAGATAAATGTGACAAGTGGCAAATGAACATAGCTCAGTAAGAAAATTTTACCATAATCTGGTCAGGAAAAGACAAGAGTATGTCTAGGCAAATTGAATGAGGAAATTGTTGAATATAGCTTCTCTAACATAATGCTCATATAAATTACTATTTGAACCATGGAATTTAGCCCTTGACTTTATTTCATCACTTTGTGAGTGTTTCACAAGTGTAAACTGTCTCCTCAACCAGGCTGCACGCAAGTTTATCACATGGAGACTTCATACAGAAAAACAAATAGTAGGGCCCCATCAAAGGTTTGTGGGCAGAGCTCATTTTAGTGGACTCTCTGAGATCTCCCACAGTACCCAGCACAAAGTTAGGAACAGAGTAAGCACTTAAGGAGTTTCCAATGAATTGAAACTATAGCAGCTATGAGGCCTGTGGTTCTTAACACTGTGGTCCAAAGTTGTGGTAGCCAGAGAACCTGGTATGTACTTTCAGAGCAAGGTCCCTCTTCATGCTGGACCACTCCCCTAATTTTTCATAAATGCATATGATGAGACTCTCAGGCTGCTTCAGAACAACCTGAGGTCTCACCATTTGTCAATAACCCTCTTCAGATAACAATCACATAGAAAAATAGTCAAGCAGTTGATTGTACGTTACCCTCCTTCTCCGTCTCTGTCCACCCTTCATCTTTTCGTAAAGAAGCTTCTTGTTCTAAAGAGGGGGAAGGGAGGAGAGAAAAAAAAACATGCAGAAGTATGGATCAAATTTGGTGAATGTCTATTTTAAAAGCAATACTCTGCGTTTCCTGTGAACATTTGCATACACATATTTTGGAACAGAACCAGATGAAAAGAATGTCGTGTCAGAAAAATAAACCACAAGAGAAAAGTTAGTGGTTTTTCAGCTTTTAATAAAGTCCTTTGGAGTGCCCAGGGGCCCAGCAGTGTCATCAACAATCATATAAATAGGAAAATACAAGCACTAGAAACCAGTCTAGCACAGATCTAGTGCCTCCCCATGAAATGGCTATGGCCATTGGAGGGGGGGGGAATGGTGTCTAACTCCCTTTTAACAAACTGCATAAACTAATTGCTCCAGGGATGTAGTGTTTGATTATTTGTAACACTCCTCCAAGTAAATAAATTCAACATCATGGCTTCTGCAACCAATTCATCTGTAGTTTTAAGTTAGTGCCCCCAGTAAAGACGCTAAGAAAACCATTTGGTCCATAAGATTTTTAATAGAGTGAACCTTTTAAAAACTGCCAAAAAAAACTTCTTGGCAGAAAGGAAAGTTATGTTGAGAAAAAAAAGGCTCTGTTACCACAGTTTGTATAAGTGTTTCCACATATTGCTATATTTCAAACACATAGTGGAGTCAAATAAGCTCAAGAATATAGGACACATGCTCAACAGATTTTTCCTTCAATTATGATTATAAAAGACAGAAAACTTAACCTGTGAGTGGGATGGGAGAAGGAGAATGGTGGTGTTTGCTTTGGTTGTTGTGTGGTTTAGCTTGGTTTTTTAATGAAGGGAAAATAAAGTATAAATGAGGTGATTCATCTTGCTCTAAATAAGCTTCCTTAACTTTGATAAAGGAAGTGAAGCATAAAGTTTTGGTGAAGTACAAATTTACTCTGTGCTTATATCCTTTTGAGTTGTTTGAGTACCGCAATTTTTTTTTTTAGAAAATAATAGATGTGGAGACAAAAATGACAAGTGCCAAGAATGAGCTTTGTACTTTTCATGTTCATTAAAATCTCCCTGATTCACAATACGTATCTCTTGCCCAACCTCAACTATGCATGGAGGCTGTGCCAGGGAAGGAAAGGCAAAGAACCCCTCCATCTGCCAAACAGGGACTTTCTTGGCTGCAGTCACACTTGTCGGCTTTCTTGGGGAACAGTTCAATTTAATATTTGAAGAGAGGAAAGGCAGACATGGAGATTGTTCCCTCTAGGAATAAGCCTATTGCACTCTGGGGCTCTTTAATTTTGCTGCTTGAAGTTGCCTTTTGTATGGATGTGATGCTATTCCCAAAGCCCAGAGTGGCACAAGTATTAACACCATCAGGTAGGAAATCACCTCTACATAAGCATTTTTGTGCCTCATTACTCAGAGCAGTGTGGGATTTGTTCAATCTGTGCCACAATATCAAATTCATTGATCAGGAGTGTGTGGGGAGCCAACACAATAGCTGATACTGCAAAATGGGGTACCAATCAATCAGCTGAATAAATGGAATGGGATGGAAGAAACAGAATGGAATAGAACAGGAAAGAATTGATTAGAACAGAAAGGGATGGGACAGAGTGGAATAGGACTGAACTGAACTCTAGTATCATAGGATATGATAAAGCAAAACATTTTTTGGTTTTCCTCTTCAGCAGCACCTCCTGGAGCCACCTTGTTCCATGAGATTGCTATTATCAAAAATAACCCTGACACTTGTGACTTTGGGCATGTCACTTAACCTCAGTTTCCTTATTATGATCCTACCATTCTGATCTTCTATAACGCAATCTCTCTGTTTGCCCTTTCCCCAAGTATCACTCTCACATTCATCCCAGGTCACCAGGACATGCTCAGGCCCTGCTTCCATTCTAAGATTCAAGGGGAACTAAGGTGGACCGAGGCAATCCTTACTTTGACTGTTCTATAGGCAATGGAACTGTCAGAGATAGACTGAGCAGAAAGACAAAACAAAATGAAGACTAATAAACAATCCACCTCTCTAGGAGCCAAAATCCCTGAGGTTAAGTCAGGCTGCTTTCAATGCAGGTGGCAAGTTCCAGACTCTGAACAGAGGCTTCCTATTCTTCACTAAAGAGCTTAGACATCTAGTGTGCTTCAGCAAAGGTGAACATGTACACATGACAGAGAATCTACTTTAGGGAATATTCCACTAGAGCAGGAGTTCTAACCAAGTTCTTAAACTGTTTGTGTCATGGAGCCCTTTGTCAGTCTGGTGAAAGCTTCTCAGAACAATGTCTTAAATGCCTGAGATACATACAGTTAAAAAAGAAAGTGATTATATTGAAATACAGTTATCCAAAATACTTTTAAAACAAATTCAGGGATTCTCAGATTAAGAACCCCTGTACAAGAGGGAATTTCCATCAGCTTGGCAATTATGGGATGCTGGAACAGTAAAAGGCAGTGAGTTTATTTCCACTGAGACAAAATGCCACAGGGCATCATGGTGTCTTGAGGTCACTCTCTTAGCTGCTGCCTTGTAATGTATTTTTCAATTAGTGAGCCTTCCACTTCTGGAAGATTTTCCTTGGGAACACCTTCCTTTGACAGTTTAGCATACTGCTGTCAAAAGGTATTTAATTAATTTCTAAACTGAAGTATTAAATCCACTTCAACATCATGACAAATGACCATCCAGTCTTGGCTTGATCAACCATGGTCAACTGAGAGATAAGTGATTCAATACCAATCGGTACCACCTTGCAAAATATCTACTTTCCCAGGATTAATGGTCTGCTAGGTTTATCAAATGGGACTGTACACAGTGAGGAGAAACCAAGTGCAAACAGGGTCATGGCAAGGGTATATCCATTACCATTAGTTAGGTGCAATGGCATATGAGCCTTGGTTTGGGAGCAACCAATTCTTGATAATTTTAAATACTGATTGTATAGGGGTTGAGAGACTAGGTTTGGGGGGAAGTCAGGAACTCAGCCATGACATGAACTCAGAAATACCTAAGCATAGCTCTAGGTGAGAGACAAATAGCCATTTGAAAGAAGCAAGTTAAACCAAAGCCAGTGTAGTGACTTAATTGCTAACTTATGTTTGCAGCATTGAACAAAGGATATTGTCCCCATACAGCCCATCTACTGTGCTCACCCTGCCCAGTTTGCTTTGTTTTACTGAAAATGCTCTGGAGTCATCCAAGGTGCTGATCAAAAATACTGATGCACGTTTAGAAAGGGAAAATATTTGTTTTCCTAGGTCAAAAACTTTTTCCTGAGTGAGTAACATATTAAAATTCAAGGATAAAGAGGGAAAGGAGAGTGAAATTTACAAGAATCAGCAATTGAGTTCAAGTGTAAGTTGATTAGCATCAGAGTATACTACTGGCTGTTTATTTCTTGCAAAGCAACTCTTCCCTCCCCTTGTTTGTAGGCATAATTGCCTCCCAAGAGATATTACTGAAGCATAAGTAATGAGAAGACATAGGAATTCATCCAGTTTTTAAAGTTCCCTGGATGCCTACTATGTATCGAACACTGGAAAATAACAAAGGAGAATAAATAGTCTGTACGTTTAATCTAATGGAAGAGACAAGACAGATACTCATGTTTAGCTTAGAGATGCAGTGGATAGAGTAGTGGACTTAAAAGCAAGGAAGACCTGGGTTCAAATCCTAACTTTATCACCTACTGATGGGGCATTGACTATTGGCAAATCACTTAATTTCTCTGAGATTTGGTTTCCTGATTTGTTTTAATACCTGCCATATTTTCAGAAAGTTGTTATGCAGCTCAAATGACACAATATATGCAAAGTGTTTTGCAAACCCCAAATAACTATATAAATAATAAACTAATAATAAGAAACAAAATAATAAGTTATTATAGAAATAATCACTATATATATATATATATCAGACCTATGATTTCAATTGGTATAAAGGAGTATCAGTGTGGAAATTCCTTCCACTAATTCAACTCATCTCTAACACACCTGTCTTAGAGAGTTGCCTTAACCACTGATTGATTCATTGAAATATTAATTGTCTACGTATACATGTAAGATATGTGAATATATATATATGTATATATGTATATATGTATATACAGAGAGAGAGAGATGGAATATATTCTCTGATACATACCATCGGTGTGACCATAGGCAAGTCAATTAACGTGTGTGTGTGTGTCTGTGTGTGTATGTAGTGTGAATGTATTGTATACATATAAATATATATATATGAATATATACGTATATGTAGCATATACTTATATCATTGTCCTTAATAGGACTGCACAAGAAACAAGAAACTATGCTTTTTTGAGAACTCTAAATCTGTGAAAACACTACCTGAGGTGGTGGTACCTTACTAAAAAAAAAAATCATACACACTTAACACTTAGTACCAGTTAGTAATAAGGCAATAAACTAAGGAAAGTTAAGTTTAAACAAATGATCATAGTTGATAACAGACTTCTAAACATGACCTAAATTAATGGATTTACTAATAGTCCTTCCTTTTTATGAGTCCAAGTTCTAGCCTTTGACCCTGATACATACATATAAAACAAGTGACAGAAACACAGATATACTACACATATGTGTTAATTATTCAAGGATGTGAACTACGGACTTGGTTGTTATTAGAATGACTGAAGCGAAGAAAGGCTTTCTGAAAGAGATGAGCCAATATGGGAAGAAGATGTCTTCCATCTCTCCTACTTGCCTACACCCACTAAACTTACTCTCTGCCTTTATTGGAGTCTTTATTTACTTGGTACTTCCTACTCCACCTAGATCATTAGTTCTCTTCTAACTGTTCAGATTCCCTCCTAACTTCCCAAAGTCAACTACTTTAATACTGTCCTCTCCAGCACTCTGGACTTCTTTCTCCAAAATTGATATGCTATTGCCTACCCTTTTCCATCCCCAGCCTCTGTTTTTTCTACTCTTACCCCTGGACCACAGAGCACTGCTGGAAGAAAATGCAAAACCATACAAAACTGAGACTATTAAAGAGTAAAGGAATGACTTCCAGCTTTGATCCAACCCTCAGTTCTGCTATGTAATCTTTTTTATCCCTCTCTTGCTATCTCCCTAATATACTCCACGGTGCCAAGTGAAGACCTATATTTTTTTTTCTCAAGCTACCAATTCTTCCCATCTCATTCTAAGAGTACAATCTCAATCTATGAATTTACAGAAGTGGCTAATATCATCTGACCTCATATGTTGTCATCTTCACATCAACAACTATTTTGTCAACCTACCATGCAGTTCAGAGAAAGGAAATCTCCGTTTCTCATTCTAAGGCTAACTCATCCAACTAATTCAGGACTCAACCTTTTCTGCCACCACAGAGAGTTTATAGATAACCTTCCCCACCCCATTTTTAATCCATCCTTTTTCACAAATTCATTTCTACCTCAATTATGCATGGATCTTCCCTAACCTAAAAACAAAAACCTCCACTTCATCCTTGTGTCCCTTCTAGTTACAATCCAAATTTGACTCCTTCCTTTTAAGTCCTGGAATGTATTGTCTGCCTCTGATTTCTCTCCACCCATTACTTCCTCATCCCTCTAACAACTTATGCTTTCACCATCTTACTGAAACTATGTTCTCAGAAGTTACCATTGACTTCCTTCTAAATAAACACCACTCTTCTAATCTCACAGTCAAAAGCCTTGATGTCATCTGGCTCCTCCCTGTCCTCTATCTTCTTTATTCAATTTCCTTTTCTAATTTTCAAGTCTTGTTAATTCCTTCATCAATATACCTTTCCTTTCCTTTCCTTACCTGCTATTTCCATTGCTATCACCTTAGACCTTGATCATCTTATACCAATATTGCTTTAGAGGCTTTTCTAAAGCTATCCTGGAGGAAAAGGAAGGATTAAAGAAGGCCTAGGACCGCCACCACGATGACTGACTGGGGAGATGATCATTTAACCTCTGAGTTTCAATATCCTTATCTGCAAAATAGGGATAGCAGCACCTGCCTCACAGGGACATTAATCGTAGTAAAGAATAATAAAATTATTTTTAAAATTACAAAAAAATTCTTGTATCAATTGACACACCAAGAAAGACATAATCACTGTCTTCAAGAACTTGAAGGACTATCATACAAAACAGGAAATAAACTTTTTTTTGCTTGAACTTAGGTGGCACAGTATGGAATTGTCAAGAGAGAGATTTTGACTGCATGTAAAAGAATATTTCCTAATAATCAGAGCTATCCACAAGTAGAATAAATGTCCTTGGAAGATGGTATGTTCTTGCTCAACAGAAAAGTGAAGCTTTGAAATTTGCTTATTGGGAGTGCTATAGGTAGATCCTCAGTCATAAGACTAAGTGACTTGTGAGGTCTCTTTCAACTCTGAGATTCTGTGATTTGTCTATGACTTTAAAATTGCCTCCGAACTGACATTAGCTGCCAGATTAATCTTAAAAAAAGAGCACTTGTATCATATAAGTGTCTTCTTCAAGAATCCAAAATGTTTTTTTTTCTTCTTTCTTTCACATCAAGTCTAAATTCCTAGAATACTGGATTTGGAGTCAGAACTCCTGGGTTCAAATTCTACCTCTGCCATTTATTAAGAATGTAACCTTGGGCAAGTTGCTTTATGTCTCTGAGTGGCAGTATCCTCATCTGTAAAACTGTGGGATTCAGACTAGATAACTTTAAGGTATACTGCAGCTTTAAATTGATATTCTTATGATCCTTTCTAAAGATCTTCCATAATTCAGTTCCAATCCACTGATCCCAAATACAAACCCTCTATTCCAATTGAGCTAATTAGCATTATTATACTCTTTCCCCTCTGAATTCTCTCCTCCTACTTTTCTCCCAATCCTACCTATATTCAAGACACAGCTCACATCCAAGCTAAAGAGGCATTGTGGCATGGTAGAAAGGGCCCTGGACTTGGGAGTCACAAGACATTGGACCATAAGATCCATGGATTTAGACTCAGAAGAGAATTTAAGAGGTCATTCAGTCCAACCCCCTCATTTTACAGATGAGGAAACTGAAGTTCAGAGTTAAATGATTCACTTAAGGTCACACAGGCAGTAAAAAGCAGTTAGGTTTTGAACACAGGTCCTTATGGAATGCTGAGTGAAGGGAACAGCAGGACAATTAAAGAGGGAAAGAAGGAAAAATGCACTTATTAAACACCTAATATGTGCCAGGCACTGTGCTAGGTGCTTTACGAATATCTCATTTGATTCTCACAACAATCCTGGGAGGTACGTGCTGTTATTAAACTCATTTTACAGCTGAAGAAACTGAAGCACACAGAGGTTTGGTGGCTTGCCCAGAGTTATAGTGCTAATTTTAGTGCAAGGTCATATTTGAATTCAGGTCTTCCATACTCCAGACCTAGCACTTTATCCATTGCACCATCTTAGCTGCTAAGTTGGCACAGAGTATGAAAAGATAAGTACTATGAAATAATTCAGGAAAGTTAGGCTGGCTAAAGATTTTAAAGGACTTTAAATGCTAGGTTGAAGAGTTTGTATTTTATCCTACAGTCAATATAGTGTCATCAAGGATTTTGGAGTGGAATTGGGGGTGGGGGGAAGGTATACCTGTGCCTTCAGAAAATTGTTTTGCCAGCTGTGTGAAGAATAAATTGAAGAGAGGTGAGAATGAAATCAGCGAGACCAGTTGCCCATTTAGGAGGCTAATATAATAGCCCAGCTAAGAGATGCTAAGGTAGTGTCTGTTTGAGTAAAGAGAAGAAGGAGGATATGAGAGATGATATAGAGGCAATACTGATAAGATTGGTGACTGTAGGTTCTAGGACTTCAGGGTAGTTTTCCTTTATGATTTCCTGAAGGATATTGTCCAGGTTCTTTTTTTATCATGATTTTCAGGTAGGCCTATAATTTTTAAATTGTCTCTCCTGGATTGATTTTCCAGGTCAATTGCCCAGAATTATAGTGCTCATAAATGTGCAAGGTCACATTTGAATTCAGGTCTTCCATACTCCAGACCAAGCACTTTATCCACTGCAACATTCTACACTGAAGAAAACAAATCCCTTAAAAATACAATTGGCCAACTGGAAAAAAAGTACACTGAAGAAAACAAATCCCTTAAAAATACAATTGACCAATTGGAGAAGAAAGTACAAATCTAACAGAAGAAAACAATATGTTAAAAATTATAACTGAACAAATGGAAACTAACAACTCTATGAGAGAGCAAGAATCAGGCAAAAAGAAACAAAAAAAAAAAAAAAAGAAAACTGCCCTGAAGTCCTAGAACCAGAAGGCAAAATAACTATAGAAAGAATCCACCGCGCCCCGCCTGAAAGAGATCCCAAATTGAAAACGCCAAGGAATATAATAGCTAAATTCCAAAATTACCAGATTAAAGAGAAATTACTGCAAGCAGCCAGAAAGAAACACTTTAAATATCATGGAACCACAGTCAGGATTACTCAGGACCTTGAAGCCTCTACATTAAAAGACCGTAGGGCGTGGAACATGATATTCCATAAGGCAAAGAAGCTTGGAATGCAGCCAGGGATTAACTACCCAGCGAAAATGAGCATGATTTTTCAGGGAAGGAGATGGATATTCAATGAAATAGGGGACTTCCAAACCTTCCTGATAAAAAGACCAGAGCTCAACAAAAAATTTGATCTTCAAGTACAAGATTCAAGAGAAACATAAAAAGGTAAATGGGACAGAAAGATACAATACATTGTTAATAAGGGCAAAATGTTTGTATCCCTACAAGGGAAGATGACACTTGCAACTCTTGAGAACGGTATTATTATTATAACATGTTAAAGGAGTATACATAAAGGGGGTGGATATAAGTTGACTTTGATGTAATGATAAAAAAAAATTTGATCAAGTAGATTAAATGGATCCAAGTAAGTGGATTAGTCTGAGTTAAGAAAATGTACTTAGAAAGGAGGAAGCAGGCAAGGGTAAATTACATTACAGGAAAAGACACAAAAACCTATTAGAGCAGAGGTAAAGAAGGGAGGGGGATGAGCATTGTTTGAACCTTACTCTCATCAGATTTGGCTCAAGAAGGGAATTAACATAATCGTTAGGTATCTAACTTGCACTATAGGCAGTATGAGGGAAAAGGGGAAAGAAAAGGGAGGGGGGATAGAAGGCAGGGAAGAAGCAGTAAGGGTA
>NW_020954572.1:29039238-29039369 GCF_900497805.2 Vombatus ursinus | reverse complement strand
GCGTATAGCAGAGTGAACTAAAGACCATAATCCTACAATATGTTGTTTACAGGAAACACATTTGAGAAACAGTTTTACATATAGGGTAAAGGTAAAAGGCTGGAGCAAAATATATTATGCTTCAGCTGAAG
>NW_020954572.1:29038966-29039032 GCF_900497805.2 Vombatus ursinus | reverse complement strand
ACATTATAAAAGTTAGGTATGATAGACCTCTAGAGAAAACTGAATGGGGATAGAAAGGAATATACT
>NW_020954572.1:29019027-29038956 GCF_900497805.2 Vombatus ursinus | reverse complement strand
ATGTAAATGTATAGCCTATATCAGATTGCACGCCGTCTTGGGGAGGGTGGTGGGGAGGAAGAGGGAGAAAAATCTTAAACTCAAAAGCATATGGAAGTGATTACTGATAAACCAAAATAAATTAATAAATAAATTAATAAATAAAAAATAAAATCTAAAGAGGAAAGAAAAGGAGACCTGGGGTCAATGAAAATCTTTTCTCAATGCAAACTTCTTAAATTATACCTAGCAATGAAATGGATTGGGGAAAACAAAGTAAAGTAAAACAACCAAATTAACAAAAAAAAGATCGGTGACTGATGGGATTGGCAAAAGAAAGGAGAAAGTCTAAGATGACATCTGGGTGACTGGGAGGATGGTAACGTCCTCAACGGAAATAGAAGTGTGGAAACAGGTCAGGAACAAGGATTAAGATGATCAGTTCTGTTTTGGAAATGCTGAGTTTGAGATGCCATTAGGATAGCCAGGTAATATCGAGTAGGCAGTTGGCAAGGTTGAGTTGGAATTCAGGGGAGGCATCAGGGTTAGATACACAGATTTCATTAAGAAATCATCACTGTAAAGCTGATAATTGAAACAATGAGAGAGGAGCAAATGCACTCACTCTCCAGAGTCCTACAATAATGACAGGTTGGGTCAACTTGTTCTCTCTCCAAACAGCAAATCTAATAATATGAAATATAATATGGATAAATATAAAGCTTTATGCTTGGGTTCATAAAATCAACTTCTAAAATATAAGACAGAGTAGAGTGTCATCTGCAAATGATCTGGGTAGTTTAATGGACCAAAAGTTCAATGAGTCAAAAATGATATACAGCAGGCAAGAAAGCTAATGCAATCCTAGGCTGCATTAAGAGAAGAATAATGTCTAGGATGAGGGAAATGATATTACTGTATTCCACTTTGTCTGGCCACATCTGGAGTATTGTGTTTGCTTCTGGGAGTCGTATTTTAGGAAGCACTTTGGTATGTGGGAAAATATCCACAAAGTTAACCAGGATGGTGAAGAACCTTGAGTTCATATTATATGAAGACTGGTTGGAAGAACATGTTTAGCCTGGAGAAGAGAAAATGGAAGATGAATATGATCACTGTCTTCAAGTATTCAAAGAGTTGTCACATGGAAGAAGGATTAGACAGTTAAGTGTCATAGTGGAGAGAATACTGGACTTGGAATTAGGAAGGCTGAATTAAAATCCTTCGTTCCTCAGATATCCACTCCCCTTAACATACTATACAAATGTTAGCTATTTATTATAATTGCTTGTTTTGCTAACCCTCCTCCCTCTTCCACCCGGAAAGGGACAGAACTATGAGAAATGAGCAGAAACTGCAAGAAGCCAAATTTAGACTTCACATATGGGAAAAAAAAACTGATTAATTAGCACCATCAAAAAGTAGAATGGGCTTCCTAAGGAAATAATGAATTTTCCATTATTAGTTGATTTTAGGTAAAAGCTGTGAGAACACTTCTCGGGTATGTTGTACAAGGAATTTGCCTTCAGCTGTAGATTGTACTAGAAAGTGTCTGAGATCCCTTCCAACCCTGAGATTCTGTGATAATATAAGGGAGGAGGGGGTAAAGGCAAAAGGGATATATGCATCCTGCATAATACCTGGTGATCCTCCTGAGTACTGATATGAGGATAGGAAGAGTAGATGCTGAGTCAATAGCCTTGGCGTCAGGAGCAGCCTTCCTACCTCCTAGTAATGGAAGGCTAAGACACTGTTATTTTTTTCCCAATAATCCAGGTGACATAGGACAGAGTAGGCAGTGTCTCCACACATGACAATAAGCTTTTGGATGAGAATACCTCCAAACTAGGGTCTAAGAAGTGAATCCCCGCTCTCTCAGACCCAGTGATGGGGGAACAGACTCCAGGAAGTGACAAGAAACTCACTACCTCATAAGGAAGTGATTTTAGATGATAAGAGTACAACAAAATGTCTGTCTCAAAAACACAGTACGGACTTTATAAATACTGATTTAATTTAATTTTAAAAATACATCCATACTCATGAAGCCTTATTTCCTATTTTCTGTGTTTTACACCACGGCAAGTGACACAAATAACCCAGACACAGATTCCAGAGAGTCGTCATCCCTTAGCCAACAAAATACTAATCTGTAATACTTTAAACACTTACCTACTTATTCTATATGATTGCCAAGAAGCTTCTAGGGTTGATGACATCACCAATGAGTTACTCAAGGTTCTTCCCTGTCCTAGGCTTTTAATAAAGCTGTTTCTAAGCAGTCTTCCCACCCCAAATTTCTTCTATAATTTAGCTCTACTTTTAGCACCTTCAATAAATGAGTATGGAAAATGCAGGCACAGGATGAGACAGTGAAGAGAGTGGTGGGCTTGGAGTCAGGAAGACCTGCTTTCAAATTTCACCTCTGATACCTATTGAATATATAGATCTGAATATAGATACAATAATATATTAAAGTTATAATATATAGTATAACAATCATTTATGTCTTAAAATCATTGATATAATTGTCTCTATAAATTTATACAAACCCTGATTAAAGCATATCAATACATTAATGTGTATCCCATATTATCATTTAGAACAATTAATATGTCTGTGATCCATTCATTTAATATCCTCATTCACAACTCATGGTACAACCCTAGGCAACCATTTCATCTCTCTGAGCCTTAGTTTCCTCATCTGTCAAATGGGTATAATAACAACTATAGTACCTACTCCTCTGGTTTGCTCTAAGGCTCAGTTGAGATGATGTACATAAATCACTCTGCAAACTTTAAAACACTATATAAAAGCAACTGTAATCAGTAGTAATTAAAGTTGAACTCACCCATTTGCCCAAGCCAGGATAGTCATGTTCAGGATCAAAAAGGTGTTGATGCAGCTGGAACTCTCGGCTGAACTCTGCAGTGTCAGGGGAGTTTTCCAGACATCCATCATCTACTGCAAACAGGCAGAAGTCTTTGAGAAATAGCTAAGCAACTTATGCATGCCCCCATGGGTAAAGGTAAATAGGAAAAGGCAGGCCACTGAAGGTCAGGATCACATTCCCATCTGTATCCCATGTATCTATTCCTGCTTCCTCTTGACTCACTTTGTGACCTCAGGCAAATCACTTTCCCTCTCTGGGCCTGTTCTCCATCTGGAAACTGAAAATGATGATGGCTACCTCCCTCTAGTTACTTCAGAGGGATATGGTGAAGTTTGTGCCTAGATTTTTGGAAATACCTTGTGCTCCTTAGAGAAAGGTGCAATATCATCATGCTATTTTATATATAAAATATAAAATAGAATATTTTATTTTAAATACAATGTTAATTTGTTTAATAATGCTATATATTATATTTGTAATATAATATTCTATGTAATATTTTAAAATAAATGCAGCTTGTGCTCCTTAGAGAAAAGTACAATATCAATGTATTTTATATATAAAACATTTTATGTAAATATAATAATATATGATAAATAAGGTTATATAATGATGTATTATACATAATAGTTATTGTGCTTAGCACAATACCTGGCACATAGTAAGCACTTAATAAATCTTAATTGATTGATATATATTAGGCACAGTTGTACTCAGCATGAAGCCAAATGGGACTCTGACCCAGGGCACTGATAGGAGATAAAGTGTGAGTCCTCCCTCCTCTGCTGATGACCTTGACAATCCCTTGATTCACCTCCTAAATCTCTGGGGGCCCAGGATAGAACCACATCCATAGTCCTCTCATGACTTCACTCCACTCACCCACCCACAAACTGAATTTGTCTCAGGCGCAGTTTGGGTTAATTATAGTTCTAATATGAGATACACATTCCTGGGGGAAGAGGGGAGGAAGTGCTGGGTATTTTGCATAACCAGTACACTTTGCATATTTTTAATTGTGCCCCTGGATTCACCACAGCCACTGAACAGAGGTGTGGGGTGGGGGGGAGGGTGTGTGTTAGGCTAATGGTTGTCCCAGTGTGACTGGTGCTATAGGCACTGTCTCTCTTGATGTTGGTATTTTGGGTCCAGATCTGTGATGTCATCTAGGTAGGGTAGCGCCTAATGTGGACATTCCTTCCGAGGATGTAGAATGGCATCATCTGTGGGAGTTGCCTGAGGCACTTGGTGTAACAGTCAGGCTTGGGCTGCCATTAGTCTAAAACACACTTTGTGTTCAAGGGATATGGAATACGTGTTTATTAATCTGGAGTCAAAAGCAAAACTTGAATTCGGGTCTTACTAAATCAAGGTCAACTCTCTAACTAGACCACACTATCATTCAGAAACAGTGTCTTCAAAATCTTTTTTCCCTTTTGTAAATATTGTATTGATGCCTTTTTTTAAACATCACTATCACCCCTCAATGACTTCCCTCCATGGAACTCTCCCTTGTAACAAATAAGTCCAGTCAAGTAAATTAACATATTGTCCACGTTACATATTCCTCATACCTATACTCCCTCACCTCCTTGCTAATGGAGGGCAAAGCTTCCTTGGCCTCAGTACTCTACAAAGCCCCTCTGGATCTTATGATTCTATGGCAATGACTCATTCTGCCCATCTTTTATGTGCCATGGACAACCAATAAAGTCTGGGTTGTGTGAGAAGCTGAGGGGAGGAGTGAAGACCTGTTTTCAAAAGGCTGATGAGACATCAAATAAGTGCTGAAAATGGGCGCCTATTTACAATCAGCCAGGTATGTCCTGTGTCTAGTTTCTTGGAGCATTTCCAAGTCTTTCCAGAAGGCCATCTGAAGCGCACACAAGGCCTCTCAGCAGCATGAACCTAATGTGGAAGTCATTAGCATACCAAAAAATCTCTAATGCAGCTCTACTGTGTCTGCTCAGTGTTCAGAGCTCCTGACTGGGAACGTTATCTAACCCCTACATCTGCAATCATCAGCATGTCACTCCAGTAGGAATGGAGAAAATTATAGCAAAAATAGGTACTCAGACACATTCTTTGGATGATAACTTTCTGGAGTGGATTCTAATCCTTTACTGGAAGTGATTTCCGGGGTGATGCTGAAGGGTGGGAGCCCACTGAGGTCATGAGTACATAATGGTAGGAGTTAGATAACTGAGACACCAAACACTAGAGAACTTAAAATGTTATTTCTGTGGCCAGGAAATAACATAGATGAGGATTTCCCTATGATTTCCACAATGACACAGAAAGCATATTGAGAGAATTAAAGGATAAATTTTCCTTAAATAAAAGACTAAATTTCCAGGATAGTATATTGGAAGCATGGAAGTCTGAAAGCTGAGGCTTGGGACATACACTATAGTCCATACTGACCCCTTCCTTCTCTGAAATCCAATATCATTTATGGTCTCTACGACACAGTCTAGCATCTGATGATAACAAACAATGAATAAGCATTTATCATGCACCAACTTGGGACCAGGTAACATACTAGGTGCTATGTATACAAAGACAAACAGCGAACAGATCCTGTGCTCATAAAGCTTACATTCTATTGATAAAACATTGTATCATTTCCTAATGTTTTTTGAGAATGTCCATTTTATCTCTCCCCACCCCCACAACTGTTTTTTGAGAACTGGGGCTGAGTCTTAAACATCTTTTGGTCTCTTCCACATTACCTTAACATAAATACTTGTTGACCTGACTTATTTGAATTAGTGTGTCTCTAGCATTTTTGTTCCCATCTTCCCTTCATAGCTCAAAAGTGAAAAAAGTCACTTAACCTTTATCTAATAAGGCCTTACACATAGTAACCTTTCAATGATACCTGCAGAATTTAACTAATTTATCATGGAAAAAAATAACATAAGGAAGTATATGATTAAGTTTGGAAAGAGAAATACAGGCAATAAGAACTTGAGAAATTTAGAAGAAGAGATCTGTGTACTCTAAATTTAGTTCAATAAACATTTATTAAATACCTACTATGTGCAGGCCACTGCACTTTGTATTAGGAATACAAAGACAAAAACTAATCATCCCCTTTACAATCAACTGGGGGAGGGAGAGTAGGAGGAAAAGTAAATGTAAAGTACATACAAAGCAATTTCAAGATGAAGAGAGTTTTAACAACTGGGGTGGCAATCCAGAAAGGCCTCCTGTAAGAAGTGGCCCTAGCAAGCTAGGGATGCAACACAGCAGAGGGAAGGAAGGAGAGCATTCCAGACATGGTGGACCACCAGAGCAGAGGTACAGAGGTGAAAGCTAGAATGTCACACACCAGGGACAGGATACAGGTCAATGTGCCTAGAAAAGAAAGTACTTGAGGGGGAATATTATGAAATAAGCCTAGAAAGGTAGCTGAGAGCCAGACTAAAATAAGTCTAAATGCCAGACTGAGGATTTTATATTTTACGAAGCATGTAAGACTTGAGCCAACCCTTGAAGGATGGGTAGAATTTGAAGACACAGAAGGGATGGGGAGGACTCAAACGCACAGTGTTTGACTACGAACTCACTCCGTCTAAATACATGAATAAGGGCCCCTGCTGTATCTAATCAATCCATCCAGCTGTCCCTGGGGACTGTTGTTCCTTAAACTTGGTACGGGTCTTTCCTCTCCCTGAATCCAAAATTCTACAAGCAAATAATACGTGGCTGAAGTGATCTGAGCCATGCAGTGATTCAGGTTTTCCTGCAATCCTGTTTTCAAATCTAATTTTTCACTGTGCCGGCAGACCCACATTGCTTAGCCACACGCAATCACTTAGGTTCCAGTTAGTTACAGGGACCATGTTTTCTGAACAACAAAAAACAAAACAAAACAAAACAAAACAAGACACATGGTCTGATAGAAGATATTCCTTTTGTGAAGTCTTGTTAAAAGTACACTTTCTTTTCTTGGAACTGGGGCTATCCCAGATTTTCTAGGACATATGGTTGCTGTGCCATCTTAGTACCTCTTCTAATGGCTCTAGCCCAAGCGGAATTTTCTTGAGGCAGCAGAGTCCAAAACCTACTTCTTAACATCCCCTATGGAGTCCCTGGACTTTTTCCTGATCTCTCCGTAATGACTGAAATAACACCAAGCATCAATGAAATCAATTATTTCAATAATGAGGAAATTGTACCACCAAGAGACCAAGGTTAGCTGTATTCAGGCATATTGATACCCTATTGGAACCTAATGCTCCAATTCAGTTTACCCGCCCAACTCTGGATTCCTTTTCACACAGTCCATGAGCTATTGAAAGTACAGATTTGTCCCTGAAAGGGACGACCTCTGGCAGGTAACCCGATTAAATCAGAACTTTGGGTTCCAACTCAGTACACACCTAGACACAACATTTTATCCTAATCTGGGACAGAAATGGCAGGTGGTAGCTCTCTGAATGTTATTTTGAAAAGTGGAGAAAAGGAAATGGGGAAATTATATCCTTAGTCACTAAGTATTAGCTTAAAAACGAAGGTCTCACTTTAAAAAGAGCCTGAAAGTAGGCGGAAAGGGGTCCATGGGTCAGGGCTGCCAAAACTATCAGTGGTATATCAAGATGCAGGCCTATCCTAGCGATGGAAATTACTACATCCTAAGGAAAACAACAGTATGAGTCGCATGGTCCAGGACAACTTTTAACAGGAAATGCTAATAGTACTCTAGCCCTCTCACTATTATCCGTAGAAACAGTATATGAAGATCTGAGGGGAGAGAACAGGAATGGGCAAGGAAGTTGGTAAAACGGAATGCTATAAGAAATTTCACTGTGCTTCCATATTTGATCTTCTATCAGAACTGTTAAAACGTATTTAAATTGACAGTAGAGTTTTTCGCTTAACCTTTTTTGAGCAAACAAAATCATAGATCTACAAACCGGAAGGACCTCAAAGGCCATCTAATCCAAGCCCCTCATTTTATAGACGAGGAAACTGTAGCCCACAGAATTTAAGCAGCTTTGCCCCGAGGTTGAACAGGCAGGATGTATCAGAGGCAGGATTTGAGCCTAGGTCCTCTGACTCAAAAGTTATGTCTCTTTCCACTATACCACACTATATTCAGAGAAGTGCTATAGTGTAATAGAAAGAATACCAGAGTTTGGATTCCTACTCTTCCACTTACTATGTGGCCTTAGATGAACCTAGTCTCCTATTTATAAAATTAGGATAGTAATAATAATAAATATTCCATAATATGATGGAACTGAAATCATTTTGTATCTATAAGGTGCCACTTGTATGAATTTGTATAGGTCACCTTCACTGTTTCAATTTCCTCATCTGTAAAATGAAGGGTTTCAACTTCATGGGCCCTGGGGTCCCTTCTAGCTCTACATAGACCAATTAGTCAATAAATACTTATTAAGCACTTACTATGTGCCAGACACAGTGCTAAATGCTGGGGATACAAAGAGGCAAAAGACAGTCAGTCTCTGCCCTCAAGGAGCTTACAATCTAATAGATCTTAAATTGTTAATATTGTGTTCCTCCCACCACCCCTACTACCTCCTGCACAGGGAGGGGCTAACCAGATCCAAAGGCTAGGAGTTAGGGGGAAAAGTAGGACAAATGAATGGGTGTGGATAATCCTGACAGTAGATAATCTTGAGTGATGGAGAGTTATCTAAATCTTATGTTGGAAAAGGCAAAGATGTTTTGGAAGAATTTGGATAGAGGTGCTGGAGATTTTTTTTAAAGTTAAGGAGAAGAGGGAGATGATTGAGGGCAACTAAAAGAAAAGGACAGCTAGATGCCTCAGTAGATAGAGCATTGGGCCTGAAGTCAGTGAGACCAGTTCAAACCCAGCTTCAGATACTTTCTGTATGATCTGGGGCAAATCACTTAACCTCTGCCTTAATCCACTGGAGAACAAAATGGCAAACCACTCAAGTATCTTTGCTACGAAAACCTCATGGACAGTATGGTCCATGGGGTCACAAAGAGTCAGACATGACTGCACAATAATGAGAGAGAGAGGCAGAGGGAGAGGGAGAGGGAGAGGGAGAGGGAGAGGGAGAGAGAAAGAACGAGAATGAGAATGAGAATATCTTGACAAAATAACTTTATATATCTAAGCTTCATGACTGAACTGTATATTGTATATTAAATTCACTTGGCCCCTTCACTTTCTAACACAGGGCCACCCAGTGGAATTGAACTGTTAGTAATTCTAAATGTTTACCATTAGCACTTTTTAGTTTAGATTGCTTATAATCTCAAACTTATTTCTCCCTTGGAACACATCAGCATGCTTGCCCATTACCTGTTTTTCCAACGGGGCAGGGATTTGGAGGATCTGGATAGCCCTGGTCCTCACTGAAGTCCTTGGGGATGTTGTCACCAGTCAGCTCAGCCACGATGTTAGGGATGTTACCATATGGACCCAAATGTTGCAGACCTTCATGGGCACCACCTATAGGGAATGCAGAACAGCTTCAGGTGCATGTAGACAAGGAGCCCAGAAAGACAGACACTCACTTCTCAACCAGATTGTGTTCCTGTTTCAGAGATGTGCTGGAGCCAGTTTAAAGAGGCTCTTGAGAGATGATTGTTAAATTTTCAGTGCGAACATTTATACTTTGCAAATTGGCAAATGCTATGATTCAGAGTTTGATTTATTATTTTGTTGATTGCTTAGACTTAAGTGTTGGAAAAATGTTAATAATGTAGATTAAATTGACAAAGATGATAAAAATGACAATAATCAATGCTGGAGAAGCTGTATGATGATAGACACATTAATACATTGTTGGTGGAGCTGTAAAATGGTACAACCATTTTGGAAAGCAATTTGGAATTAATGCAAGTAAGGTAATTACCATGCCCATGCCCTTTGAACCAGAGATTCCATTATTGAATTTATATGCTAAGGAAGCCATCAATAAGAAAAAAGTCCCCATATACACCAAAATATTTATAGCAGCACTTTTTGGATATCAAAGAACTGGAAACAAAGATGACCATTGATTGGAGAATGGCTAAATAAATTGTAGTAATGGAATATTACTATGGGGATTCTTTATTTTTTAATTGTTAGGCAACTGGAGTTAAGTGACTTGCCCAGGGTCATACAGCTAGTAAATATCAAGTGTTTGGTCTGAGGTAGGTCCTCCTGACTTCAGAGCTGGTGCTCTATCCACTGCATCACCTAGCAGCCCCCTTTTTTTTTTCTAAGGCAAGTGGGGTTAAGTGACTTGCCCAGGGTCACACAGCTGGTAAGTGTCAAGTGTTTGGTCTGAGGCCAGATTTGAACTCAGGTCCTTCTGACTTCAGGGCCGGGGATCTATCCATTGAGCCACCTAGCTGCCCCTGGAATATTACTATGCTGTAAGAAATGGTGAGGAGGTGGGAGGTCCACAGGTGTTACACACTGTATATGCTTTCATATTTTCCAATGCATTGATCAGGCATGCTGATACTATTTTCCTCTTTAAAAAAATGCCATTTGTGGGGCAGCTAGGTGGAGCAGTGGATAGAGCACCAGCCCTGAAGTCAGAAAGACCTGAGTTCAAATCCGGCCTTAGACCAAACACTTGACACATACTAGCTGTGTGACCTTGGTCAAGTCACTTAACCCCAACTGCTTCACAAAAAAATAAATGCCATTTGTTAAATAGGATGGCTCTCTGGGAAGGAGAAGGATACTTGGGGTAACTATGATGATGTAAAAAACAGAAGACACCAATAAAAAGTTATTTTTAAAAATACAGATTAAATATTAATAAACAAATAAATAAAATAAAAATTAAATATATTTAGTGTATTGTTTATATGCTTTTTTTTCTGCAGAGCCAATTACTAAACTTTTACCAGTACACTCCTCTCCTGATGCCTTTTGAAAACCAAAATAAATCCTATTCTCTCAGAAAACCTTTTCTGGACCAGCCTCAACTGATTCTACTTCACATATTCCACAAACTAGAGATTTTATACTGTATTAATAAGATCATTGATTTAGAGGCAGAAGGGACCTTCTCTCTGCCTTCTTAAACAAGAGAATACTTAACACAATTTAACCTTGGTCTTGATGACTCAGGATCATCCTTACATTTTATAGCAACAAATATTTTTTCATTGTTTTCTTCAAACATCCTCAAAATAACTGTGAAGTAAGCAGAATAATATCAATCATTATCCTATATCAATATTTTAAGGAATAAAAGATTTCATTTCGTGTAAGAACTCCCCCAACTGATGCTGATCTCATCTTAGCAGACAGTTTCATAAATTGCTATGGCTAAAAAAAAAAATCATCATTAATTGGTGGCCAAACTTCTGTACAACAGTCAATATGGTAAAAGATTGGGCCATGAGTGACAACCACATGGATTATTGAGATGGCTAAGCCATCTGCCTCTACACTAAATGGACCCCATCCTACAATGCTCAGCGGATAAAGGGCTGGACCTGGAGTTGGGAAGACCTCAGTTCAAATCCAGCCTTAGATACTTATGAGATATATGACCCCGGACAAGTCACAGTTTCTCATCTGTAAAATGGTAACAATAATAATAATACTTGCCTCCCAGAGTTGTTGTAAGGATAAAATGAGATAATATTTGCAAAATTCTAGGAAATTTTAAAATACTTGATAAATACTAGCTATCTTTGTTATTAGATCTCCATCAGGTTGGAAGTTGCAAATTCTCTCAATGTGACCTCCTCTCCCCTTCTAATTTAGAGCTTCCAACAACAATGTAGAGTATAGAAAGGATACAATTCACAAGTCCGTTCATTTCCCCAGGGATATGTGAAGCCCTCAGGGCTGTGTTTTGTAAAAACCCAAGCAACCTTTATAAGGGCTCTACAGCCTCCTACCAGCCTGTAATGGAGGAGGTGAGAAAAGTAGTAATGCTGAGTTCAATTTCCTCTTCTTCATTTTTCAGTTCTTCTAGTTGTATAGTGCTTTTGGTTTTTGCAAAATGTTACCACATTTGTGATTTTGACTTGATTCATTAAAAAAACCACACACAGACACACACACACACACACACACACACACACAGACACTATCGATTCCTTAATCTGTCTAAGATAGTTTGTCATTATTGTTCAGTCATTCAGTCCTGTCCAACTCTTCATGACCCTGTGAACCATACTGTTCATGGAATTTTCTTGGCAAAAATACTGGAGTGGTTTGCCATTTCCTTCTCCAGTGGATTATGACAAACAGAGGTTAAGTGACTTGCACAGGGTCACATGGCTAGAAAGTGTCTGAGGCCAAATTTGAACTCAGATCTTCTGACTCCAGGCCCAAAGCTCTAGCATCCACTGAGCCACTGAGTTGCCTCCCAAGGGAGTGCACCTGGCACCAAAGGGAATATAAAGGTAAATAAGAAAAATTTCCTGCCCTCATGAAGCTTTCTCATCAGTGAAGATAAAGATATACACAAATAACCGTAGCACAAGATAGCTTGAGAATCAGGATGTTGGACAATGCCCTCAACTTGGCATCAAGAGCAACTTGGGTTTGAATATTATCTGGACTCTAGCTGCATGACCCCAGGTGAGTCAAAACATCTCTGACCCTCCTCTTCCTCATCTGTATAATGGGGATATTACTAGAACAGAGGTGGGGAACCTGTGGCCTCAAGGCCACATGTGGCCCTCCAGGTCCTCAAATGCTCTTTGACTGAATCCAAACTTCACAAAACAAATCCCCTTAATAAAAGGACTTGTTCTGAAAAATTTGGACTCAGTCAAAAGGTCATAACCAAGGACCTGAAAGGTCACAGGTTCGCACCCTGTACTAGAACCTCCTTCACAGGGCTGTTGTAAAGATCAAATGAAGTCATGAGATGATCCCATTAGATGGTGAGCTCCTTGAGGGTTGGTTGTTGTTATTTATTTGGGGCTTTCTTGGCAAAGATACTGGAGTGGTTTGCCTTTTCCTTTCCCAGCTCATTTTACAGATAAGGAAACTGAGGCAAACAGGGTTAAGTAACTTGCCTAGGGTCACACAGCTTTTAAGAATCTGAGTTGAGATTTGAACTCAGGAAGATGAGTCTTCCTGACTCCTGGCCCAGTGCTCTATCAGACTGTGCCAGCTAGCTACTCTCCTTGAGATAGGCACTATCTTTTGCCTCTTTTCGTACTCCCAGTGTTTAGCACAGTGCCTGGCATATAGAAGGTGTTTAAGAAATATTCATTGACTGACTGACTTACTAATGTATATAGTATACTTTGTAAAACAGTGGTAGTCATTTTATTCATTCAACAAGCACTTGTTAAGAGCCTGTGTGGTATCAGTTATTGACATTATTTGTCTACTTATCCTCAGTGTCTAACACAGTTCTGTGCACATAGTAGATGCTTAGCAAATTATTGTTTAATCAATATCATTATTAGAATGTAAGAACACAACAAAAGATAGAGTATTATGGGAATTTAGAGGTGAGAGTGATGACTTTTGATTGGGGATCAGAGAAGGCTTCATGGAGAAAATGACATCTGGACTGCAGTTTGAAGTATGGATAGAATTGGAGCGAGAGAGCTCTGGGCAGAAGGGGTTGTGAGTGGTAGAGTCAAGGCAAAAGGAACTACATGAGCACAGTATCAAGAAAACCTGCACTATTCCAATGAAGTATGTAGGGCTGATATCCCCACTTTACAGATGAGAAAACTAAGGCCCATAGAGGTTAGATAATTTGCCTGTGGCCAGGTAGAGATGCCCAGCACAAGCATATTAAGGCCCCACAAGAATCTTCTTACTTTGTTTTCCACTTCCAAAGAATGGTCAGAGCCCCAAAGTGTCAATTGGTAAAATGAGATCTCCCAAAATGAAAATGGGCTCAAAAGGTCCAGGGGGCTTACTCTCCGAAAACAATTCTCCTTACTCACAACAGCTCACTATGAAGATTCAGAGTGACTGAAGCCAAGTCCCCATTCTCGGCAGGCATTGGCAGAATCCTTCTCGGATAGGACACTGGTCATTATTCTTGCTACTGTGGTTCATTAATGTCTGAATGCCAGCTCCATGCCAGGAGGTTTACAGCATCCAGACCCAGCCCCTACCCTGCAGACTTTCACTCACAATGTGGTAACGCCCTGACAATCTCACAGCCAGCCAGCCAGCCAGCCAGCCAGTCAAGTCTCATCAATAAATCTTCTCTGCTATAACCCAATGACGCCAAGCCTGCCAGTTGGGTTGGATGACTGGACATTGGTGATGGACAATAATGAAGAATTGTAGTGGGACAGTCAGGTGCCAAGTTACCAGTCACCCACATCATAAAAAGGGAGTTCCATGAGGGCAGCCTGGCAGAGAGTGGGTACAAGCTCCTGAATACCAGTCATTCAGCTAAAGGGGAAAAGATCCAGCAGTTTTCAGTTATGTTACCCACAAACAGCAGGCACTAAAAATACACAGCAGCCCCTTCCTTCATTCTTCCAACCGTCCTGGATATACCATTTCTAAAGAGATGACCTTTTTTTATGGTCTAAAAAGCTAAAGAAATCATACGGGTTATTAAAGCCAGCTCCTTGAGCCCGCACCCACCCATGGTGCTTCCCAAATATCCTTGCTGGTGGGCAAAGGGTGCCAGCCTGGGATACCCAAGGGAACCAGGACAGAAAAAAAGGATCCGAACTAAGAGAAAGGAGAAGTCTTCTGCTCAAAGAGGCCGAGGCAACTTCCATCTCTCAAAAACACAAACAGTAATAGTCAAAGGAGATAGGAGATGGATGAGAGTAATTCCATTCGTTTAAAAAAAAATTTATTAAGGGTGTAGCAATGCTGTGTCTTTACAAAGCTCTCTCAATACTGCTCTTTTCCCTAGGTCTTGGATTCTGCCTCCTCATAAAAATCCTTTTCTTCTTTCTATCAACTGATCAACAAGCATTTATTGAATGCAAAGCACTGTGCCTAAAATGTAAATTCAAAGACAAAACCAAAATGGTTCCTGCCCTCAAGGAACTTATATTCTACTTGTGTGTATGTGTGCATGTGAGGGGAGTGGGGAGAGAAGAGATAAGTCAATACAAACTATAGAGAAGGTCATCTCAAGAGGGAGAGAACATAGACACCTGGGAAAATTTTTAAAGGGCCTTGTGTAGGAGGTGGCACCTGAATTGTGCTGAACATGACCCATTGCTATATGTTACTCCCCCTCTACATACTTTGCATTCTTTCAGACTGATTCTCTCTTGCTGTTCCTCACTTTCAATATTCTCTCTTCTGCCTCCATCCATGTCTATGTGCTGGCCGGGATACATTCCCTCCTCATTTCTGCCTCTTCAAATCCCTGCTTCCCTTCAAGACTCAGTTCAGGCACCACTTTCTGCAGAAAGATTCTCCTAGTTCTCAACCCCATCCCCTTCTATCCCACATGCCAATGCCTTCCTTTCCTCGTACATGTTTTCTATAGGTTTTACAGATGCCTATACATGTACATGCAGTCTCCTCTATTAGGACGTAAATTCCTTAAATGCAGGGACAATTTTACTGTCTTTACACCTATAGTACTGATCACAATGAGGAATCATAAATCAGTTATTTTGCATTTATTAAGCTCCTACTATATTCCTATGCTAAGCACTAGGGATAAAAAGAACGGCAAAAGACAGTCTCTGTTCTCAAGATCTCACAGTCCAATGAAGGAGAACAACATGTAAACAAACATGCAAAACTAAAACAGACACAGGAGAAACTGGAGGGTGGAAATTTCATAAATTCTTATTGATCTTGCCCCCCCAAAAAAGACACCTCCCCCCATTCCTTTGTGCTGGGGAGGGCAGAATAGAACAATGATGTCAAACTAAAAGAGAAATAGGGAAACTAAAGCATATGTCAGGATCTCTGCAGGCTACATATTGACTTAGAAAACCATATATTAACATTATCTATGTTTCATTGTATTTTTATTTATTTTGTTAAATATTTCTCAATTACATTTTAACCTGGTTCAGGCTGCACTCTAGCTGTAGGAAGCCCATAGGCTCATTTTTGACACTTCTAGTACAAAACAATGCTTATAATGTCAGATTTTTTTTAATGCATTGATAAGTTTTGCTGAATTTTTTTCTCCTCTTTTTCTTTCTAAAAAAATTCTTAGAAGAGATTGTTCTATGGAAGAGGGAGAGGAGAAACATAGGCAAGGTTAAATAAAATACATCAATAGCAATCTATTTTTAAAAAATAAACGGCTGTTGATTGGTCAATTGAAGGAAGGTAAAGATTATAGGAGGTAGTAGTAAGGAAATAGAACCTATGATCCAAGGAAGAGCCAAGAAAAAAAAAGCAAGCATGAGAAGGCCTTGTAAAGACACAACATTCTGAAAAACTTCAAACTTGACCTTGAAGTTTATATGGCAATATCTGATTTAAATACATCCACCCACCCTTTCAAAAAGTACAACCACTTCCTAAAGATTCAAATGCTGATAAGACACTTTCTGGCCTTTTATTTCTCCTCATTCCTTCTTTGGGATTCTCATTACACACTAGAACCCCAACTGAAGGGAGTGGGGGGAGGAAGGAGGGAAGAAGGAGAGAGAGACAGAGAGAGAAGGTGAGGGATGGAAGGAGAAAGAAGAGGGAGGGAAGGAGAAAGGGAGAGGGGGAAGGAAAGGAGGGAGGGAGAAGGAGAGAGAAGGGGAAAGGGAAGAAAGGAGAGAAAGGGAGATGAGAGAGAAAGAGAGGGGAGGATGCAGAGGGGGGAGAAAGGAGAGTAGGAGAAGAAGGAAAAACACAAACTAGTCCTCCCTTATTACGTAGCTCTTATTAAAAAGTTGAAAAGATTGGTTAACATGAAGTTTACGATTGTCTATGGATTTCAAATATGTGCTTATGCTTTCCAAAATTAGCACAAATACTTATAGTTCTATGTAGAAATTAAGTTAACGGGAAGAAAAAATTTGGAAACTCATTTATTGTGTTTTTCTCTATACTCCCATCCTTTTACTATTTTGTTGGTTTGATTTAAAGCTTTCTGACTTGATCTCCAGTAAGTACATATTCATATTTCAAAGCAAATACTTTTCATTTGCTAAGGACCTATATTCAATCTATAAAATAAGGGTGTTGGATTAGGGAATCTTTTTAGGTGGCCTATGATGCTGTGATCCTAAGGCATATCCTCTCATACAAATAATCACCATATCCCTCCTAAGAAAAGTGTAAACAGAGCTCTGGTACTGGATGTTTCAGAGGATTCTTTGCTGCTGTAGTGGCAGCCAAGAGGGACCTAAAGCGGTATAATACTATAATGGCACCTAAGCCATCCTTCCTATTTCAATTAAATATCTTATCTAATTAAATTGATTAGTCCAATTGATTTTGGGGGTCTGGTTTAATTTCTTTCTAGTTTTAACTGGCTAGGTAAGTGCCAGATAAGTGATACAGATATTAAATGCTGTTGAGGAAAATACCAAAAGAATTATGTGTCTTCTTCAGCATGGAAACCCAAGTATGAGTCAGCAGCTAAGTCATAGGGAGCAACCTGAGGTACAAAGATGGGTAAGTGATTTGTCCAGAGTCATAGTATCAGTGTCAGAATTTGAACCTAGGTCTTCTAAACTCTACATCCAGCATTCTATCCATTATGCCATCTTACTTCTATAGAATAAGAAACACAGAGATAATTGCAAGAGACAATGAGAATGTAATCCTTCACCTTTAAAGAAACTATTATTGCCCATACTGCACTGGTAGCCAAACAGTGCTTGAATTGTTTAGTGATGATGGCTGGCATTGGGCCATCCACATTCTCTTACCCATGACACCATAACACAAATTAAGGTGATTAGGAGAAAGCAGACAACGGTCTACTCTGAGTAGTCTGTATATTCACCAGCCCTTAAGGCCAGGGAGCTGAACAAGATGGCAACCTGCAATTTAACTATCAATGGCTGACCATTCACAAAAATTACACTATATATTCTCAACTTCAGTGTATATCATTGACCTACTGAGATTCACTGGGGCCATATGGTGCCTTTAAGGAGAAATCTGAGTTGAGGTGAAATGGTGGGAAGCTGAACAGAGAAGCAATTTGCTTCTCAGATGTGCCTTATTAACAAGCATTGCCCTTCATTTCATTCTTTTTTTTAGGCTGTGTTGCCTAAGAAGCCCCAGAAGGAAGATAGCTCATTCTTGCTGGGGTCATTCAAGACCAGTCAACTCAACTTAATATAAGCATTCTCTGTGGCATGCAAATAATGCAGGCGGTGAGGACGGAACATAAATGGATTGTTCTTGACGCTTTCACATCTCCATATGGTCCCAATTTACGATTATAAGCAGAATTGTTTATTTTTTTAAAAGCTTTTTAGTTCACTTTTAAGGTATTTTGCTGAGGCACAGCCTGCTGTTAAAAGAGAGAAAATGTGTGTTTTTTCCGAAGTGCTGTTTGTTTTGGCTGTTTACTCATTTGCAAAAGTTCAAATGTTATTCTGTGAATTTTACTAATTTTCCTGCAGCAGCCACAAGACCAAGAGGGGGAAAATTTTTTTGCAAGGAGATATTTTCAGAGCTGCCATGAATTTGGTAAGTTTTGCAAAAGTAATTTTGAATAGGTAATTTGTTATAGTCCTCTCAGTCACTTAATTTAACTTTATTTGCTGCCTGTAATGAGGTGTCAATTTGGCAGTTTGTAGGGAGCCCAAATATGTTTGTACATGGAGGCCAAGGCCTCTCTTTTCAGTGCTTGAACTTTAAAAACTCACCTCATTTGATGTTTGCTGCAAGATAGCCTATCAGGGGGCTAGCATAGACCTCAAGTTAAATAAGAGTCAACAGTTGCTCAAAAATATTGGGATCTGTCAAATTATGACTTGCCCTAAACTGAACTTTGAAGGGGTATGATGTATTCCTCACTCCTCAGCCCTTTGTCTTTGAGTATTCTTGAGTATGTATGCTCTCACATGGCTATCCCTGGCAATCCAAGGTCCCCCAGTGAAGTTCCTCTTCTGGGCTTTCTGGCCAGATATTCCTGATTGTCCCATGTTCCTGAACCCTCAACCTTACTGCTCTTTTCCATTAAAACCTAACAGTCTTCTGGCCTCTGAAGTAGGAAGATCTGGGGTCAAGTCCAGTCTCTGAGATATGTTGGCTGTGTGACCTTAGGCAAGTCACTTAACCTACCTCAGGACCCCAGACAACTCTCTTGAGTTCTCAATACCAAAAAAAAAAATTATAGACTCAGTCTGAAAAAAAAAAAAACCCTAACAATTTTATGCCTCTATTCTTTCTAGATCCTGCTTTTTACCAATGTGACAGTGGGTGATAATTGGGCTCAGTGATTTCTTTGTCATATACTTATATTTCAAAGGGATTCTGGAGACAGTGTGTTAACCCAAAGGAATGACTTTTAAAGCAGGAATATCAGGCACCATAACCTGTCTACAGGGAGATATTAGGGAGTTGAAAAGACTTTCCATGATTCTCATAGCATACCATATAAGCAGTTTCTTCTACTATGTGCAAGACTAAAGTAACATTTACTCCATTTAAAAAAGAGATTGACAAACTAGTGAATTCCATAAGAGGGTGACTAGAATAATGATAGAATACAAAATCTTATCATATGAAAATCATTCAAATGAACTGAAGATATTTAACCTACAGATGGGATGACTGGGGGTTAAGAGGAGTGGGGAGAACGTATGAGTAAGTAAGCATTGGATTTGGAATCTGAAGACCTAATTTCAAATTTTAGCTCTTTACACTGAAGCCAAGTGAAATCAACAGTACCAAGCTAGAAATCTACATAATGTCCACAGTAATATAAAGGAAAACAGCATAATATCTCTGATAATGCAATGAGTAAATCATTACTTCAGATGGTGAAGCAAGTCCCCTTTCCCTCATCAGAGAAATGGTGGATTATAGGTACAAAATGAAGCATGCATTATTAGACATGGCCAATGCATTAATTTATTTTGCTCAACTATACTTTTGGTTACAATGCCTGATATTCTTTTGTGTTTAAGGCACTGTCTCCAACCCCTTTAAAATATAAGTATATGACAAAGAAGTCACTGAACCCAATTGGCACCCACTATCACACTGA
>NW_020954572.1:28974908-29018993 GCF_900497805.2 Vombatus ursinus | reverse complement strand
AAGAAGGAAGGAAGGAAAGAAGGAAGGAAGGAAGGAAGGAAGGAAGGAAGGAAGGAAGAAGCATTTATTAAGAGCCTAATATGTGCTAGGCACTATGTTAGCACTTTACAAATATTATCTCACTATCCTTACAACAACCCTGGGAGGCAGGTATAATTATTATTCTCATTTTGCAGTTGATGAAACTGAAAAAAAGACAGGTTAAGTGACTTGCCCAGGGTCACACAGCCAATAAACATCTGAAGTTCACATTTGAATTTAGATCTTCCTGATTCTAGATCCAATGCTCTGTGTGCTATAGCACCACCTAGCTGCCTCTCTATGAAAGAAATAGAGAAAGTCACTGAGAAGTGGCACTGATGCTTTTTTAAAAAGCATCAATTTTTGAAAAATCTTTAAACATTCTCTCTCTGCTATTTAGTACCTCTGTGACCTTAAGCACATCACTTCAAATCTCTGGCATCAGTTTCTTCACTTGTAAAATGTGAGAGGGAGGTTGGATTAGATGATATCTAAAGTTCCTTCCAATTCTGAAATTTATGAATCTATGAAATGTTTAAATGGCTGTCACATGGAAGAGAAATTAGCCTTATTCTGACTGGGTCCAGATGGGGAAAGTAGAACCAATGAATAGAAAATACAGAGGAAAATATTTTGGTTCAATATATCAGGAAGAATGTGCTAACAAAACCAGCCAAAAATATAATGAACTGACTTTCAGATAGTTCATTAGAGGTGTTCAAGTAGAGATTACATGGGCAAATGTAGGGGATGTTAATAGAGAAGATTTATGTAGCAGGAAATGAGTTGGACTACCTGACCTCTAGGGTCCCTTTCGACTGTGACATTCTATGATTTTACAGCACTAAATCGAAAAACAACCTTCCTTTTATATCTGCACAGGTCTTTACCCGATTACTTATGGTTTCTGGAGATTGTTAAGAAAAGGAGAAATACCCATCTCTCTGGAGATGGCCTGAGATAGTCCAGAGGCAGGGTGATTGTTAGGATAACATATGAACTCACTTTCAAACCTGGGTTTCTATGGTCAAATGCCTCTTGTGATTTTTAGTAGTGTCTCAGTATTGCCACAACAACAAAATTACCTATCTACTGACCATAGGAGGCAATCTACATCGATTAACTACAGAAAAGCATGCCAAGTGGCAATATTCACTTCACTGACTCCCAGGTAAATGGTTCTCTTTCAGCACTGGGAAATAGGGATCAGAAACTAGACTGGGGAATTGGGCACCTTGGATAACAGAGGTAAAGGATGTGGAAGAGCAAGAAGGCAGGGCAGACCTGGATACCCAAAGTCATGTCATGCCAATGAAAACAAGTCAGAAGTTAAACAGATAAATGAGAACCAGGTGGACCATTTTTGTTAGGGTTGTTGAGTGGATATTCAGGAGTCCAAGTGGATGGTTAAGATCCAAAAGAACCACATAAGCTGAAAGGGAGGACAATAGGCTGGATCAGATGCCTACCACCAATAGCAAGAGAGAGAACTTGGTAACTCAGTCAGGTCTAGACCTCCAGCTCTGATAATATAGCTGGTTTCGAGAAACTGCTCCTCTTTATCCATCTCTTCCACCATATACAGCAATAGCCTTAAGGCTAGTAACAGTCTCAGATAATTTGAATGATGCCACTCAGCTGATGGAAGAGAAACTTGTGGAGGGGTGAGAAGCTGAAGAAGGGGAAGACTTAAGAGAATTTTTTTAAAAAATTAGACCTGTTATTTCACTGATAGAATTTCCAATAAGAAAAACATCTCTCTGCAATGTAATAAATATCTACTCTGCAACTTATGTTCTTTGAGAGGTGCCTAGGGTACTGAAAAGTTAAATGTTTCACACAAGGTTCCACAGCCAGGAGGTGTTAGAGGCAGGATGTAAACCCAGATCTTCCTGATTCTGGATCCAGCTTACTTCCAATATACCTTATTGCCTCTTTTAAGAGAGAATTCAGAAGAAATCTAGGTTGCTTTGCCAACTCCTGGACCAAATAAGGAATGTTCCACTGGATGGAAAACTTCTCTTGAGGTATCTAAGGGAGAAAATACATAGAAATTTGTAGTCATCATATCTGAACCTCTTCTTGGATGACATGACTTCTCTTGGAGACAAGGGAGTAGCATGGTCCTGCTCTCTGGGCAAAGTTTTGTGAGACCAAGGTCAGTAGCCTCCAGGAAAGGAAGCCCATTCAGCAGGGATGCAAAGAAAAACTGTGCCTCCTTCCAGTTAGGGAGACCCTACAGGCATTCCCCTCTGCAGACACCCAGGGAAAGAAAAAAGATTTGCTTTAGGAAAAAAATTGGCATTGCCACTAAGAGTTGCCTGATACCACCTGCTGGGAGCTGCCTAGATCTGACTAAAAGAAGCTATTTTAGAGATCAATGTCTAAAATTTTACAATGCCCTAGGGAATGACTGGAGGTTCCTGTTGGGAGCTCATGGCCTAAGACTCACACTGCACAGGTGTTTGGGAGAACTGGTTGATCATTCGAGGTGGCCTTCATCTTCCAAGAACTTTGTTGGGAATTCTACTTTTTTTCCTTCCATCTTTCAATAAAACTTTCTTTTTTTAACTTTGCGAACTGCATGCTTGCCAAGGGAGTTGGCATTAGCACACTGGGCAGCATCAGTAATTTTCCAGATTGGGATGTGTTATGTGTGTGTGTGTCTGTGTGTGAGTAAGGGAGAGACAGACAGAGAGAGACAGAGAGACAGAGAGAGAGATTACCCAAAGTGAACCTGAGTTCTTTGTATTGTGAGAGCCCTCTGATACAAGAGTTACAATGTGATTCCCAGCTATCTAGGAATCAGTCCTAGTGCAGCTATGCCGAACCTGATGCCAAGGAGTGCTTAATTGACAACACCTAACTAAAGTAAAGGGCGTATGGTCTAGAAGAATGAGTAAGGTCTGGCAGGCATATCATAACTGCTGTAAGAGATTAGAGGAACAAAGGGACCAGGAATAATACTCTGATACCAGCTGGTAGCTGCAGATTAGAACCACGGAGAGACTCGTCCATTCTGTTTGACAGTTTAGGACTATGATCCTGCCTCCTGAGGCATGGTGGTACAACAGAAAGCACACTGACTTTGGAGTCAGAGGACTTAGGTTCAAATCTGACCTCTGATATTTACTACCTGTATGACCCAGGGCAAGTCACAACCTCCCTTGGCCTTAGATTCCATAAAAAGCATAAAAAGAGGGCACTGGACTAGAATGCCTCTGAGGTCTGTTCTAGATCTATGATCTTGTGATTCCTGTGCTCTGGGATGGAGAACATTCTCTACAAAGGAAAAAAAAAAGAAGCACAAAGTTGGCACTTTCCTAATTTGAAAAGAGAATATATCGGGGAGTAACAGAAAGGAAAATGAGCCCAGGTAATCAACAAATGGAGACTCATATCTAGTTTGAACCATACATGAGCAAGAATATCCTCTCTATTGTACCCACAACTAATCACCCAAGATCTGCTTTGTAACCTTTAGTAAAAAAAGAACCATTTTTTCTTAAGGCAGCCTATTCCACTTCTGGATAACACTGGTGGTAAGAAAGTTATTCCTTATGTTGAGCCAGAATTTGCCTGCCTTGCACTGGCTAATTATTGCTACCAGTTCTGCCTACTAAAGCCAAAGGGAAAATTCTAATCCCCTTTCCATTTGACATCCCTTCAAATACTTTGAGACTGACTTCTCTCCTCCAGGCTAAATATCTCTAAATATGCCAAATTCCTTCCACCAATGCTTGCAAGGCATCATCTCTACACTATAGAGCTACGACTCTACATCATATCATTTGCTCTCCCCTGGACCTATTGAATGATTAATAAAAGCTGGCCATACTACAGGTATGATAGGATAGACTGAGGCTAATCACAACTCAGAATGGCTGCAAAGTAAACATATTGAGTTTCCTACGCAACATTCACTTTGGGCTGGCTAGCAGATAGGACAGCTTTTTATGACTGGTAAATGTTTTATGTTTTGTAACTTTTTTTACAGGATCCTATACAATCCAACCCTTATATATTGTTAAGTACAGAAGAAAGTGATAATATTTTAATATTTAATATTTTAAAGCTGCAGATATATAGATATACAGACATGTATGTACGTATACCTTGGGGGTATGTGTTGGGAAGGGCGGAAAGGGGGAAGGGATTGAGAGGAAAGAGGGAGAAGGAGAGGAGAGGGAAAGAGGAAGAGAGAGAGATATAGAAAGACAAGGATGAGAGGATTTTTTAATGGGATTAGTGTTAGCACAGCAAGGAAGGTAGTGCAGCTAATCTATAGGGGAGAAAAGTCAGCAACTGCAGCCACTACCCTTGAAGGGTACACTAACCTTTTATTGAAACTAGAGTTTCCTGAAGCCGTAAGAAGCAGTAGAATTTGCATTGTTGGTGTTTGGAAGATGACTATCATCATAGAATATTTCCTGTGCCAAACACTGTAGTGGTTTTAGAAAGAAGTGAGGCAGGTGGGAGTAGTAGGAGTTTGGGAGCTGGATATCCCTGAGTGTTTTGTCTTTGGTGTCTTTGGGAGTATTTCTCCTGTATGTTCCCCTGGAGGGGTCTTCTTGTGTGGTGAACTATGAAGACAAGCTGTCCTAGGGTTTGTGCACAGTGAGCACCAAAAGGGCTTGCTATGATGGATCTGTGTTACAAAATCAGGAAAGACTATTTCTGATAGTGCCTTCTGAACTCCTTCCTCCTCTTTAGGGAGTTCTGAGCCCCTGATAATGAGGATAATGAGGATATAATGATGATTAGCATGTAATTATTACTTATTTTTATAGGGAATTTTTAAAATATATTTAATGGTTCATACAAGATATCAAGAGGGAAACTTGAAAATTTTAATTAAAACCATGCCTGCTGCTCTTCTACATATTTGTTTATTTCTTCCTAGGATTGATTTGTTAAGAGCTTTGGAATTACCGGGGGGAAAGCTTTTGGGGCTGTTTGAAACCCATGATTCAAAACAGGGAGAGACACTTGGGTGATGGAGTTGGCTATGACATCAGAGATACTCAGTCACTCTTCATACCATTAGCTTAAAGTCATCGGCTCTGCCCTTCATGGAGATGCTGAGAAACTTTTCCTAGGTTTTTAATCCCCCTTATCCTTTAAGCTTTTTACAAGACTCATTCTGAGTGAAGGTAAAACTAATATTAAAAACAAAATCATTTTCTGATGGTAGTGAGAACCCCCAACCCCTTCCCTACCAAATGGAAGGGAGATTTTGTTTAGGGACAAGCCAAAATGGTTCTACTAAGAGACTGACAAGTTCATGGTTCTCGGGTTGTTTCTTTTCCACAAGAATTCAACAAAATTAAATATACTTATAAAGACAAAATGAAAAAAGGAGTAAATCTAATTCTTTAATACAAAACGTTCAGTCTAGCATTTTAGAAGCTTCCACAGACTCCCAACCACCTTTCTAGTCTTATTTTATATTGCTTCCCTTCATGGACTTTCCATTACAATCAAACTGGCCTGCTACATGTTCCTGGTATATAACATTCCATCTCTTGCCTACTTGTCTTTGTACAAATGGCCTCTGTTAAGGGGTTCCCTTGAACATGTCTTTTTGAGCTGCCATATTTTCCACAAACACTGGACCCACAGCATGCAGGAAGCTCTGAATGTGTCCAGGATGAAGCTCCCCCTGAGCTTACACAGTTTGTTTGTTGCACCCCAAGCTGGACTCCCTGTGCATCCTTGAGAAGCAAGACAGGCACCAGTCAGTCTATACCAGGCTGGGATAAGGATTGTGCAGCTGGGGTCCTTTGCAGATAAGCAGACCCTCCTATCTTCCTAGTTTAGCAGTTTCCAAGGGAAAAGACTGAGGCTCCTCCTCTTAGGAAGTTCGTCTTTTTCCACCTTTGCTGCACTGTTCCCCCTCCCATGTCAAGTTCCTTCCTGGTATCCATTCCTACCTTTGTCCTGCTATTATAAAAATGCAAACTTCTGTAATGACTGGGAACCCTTTGGGTTCTAAGTGCATGATCATTTCGTTTTCACATAAGTCTCCTGACACTGTGATTGCCTATTGACACCTCTCATGTCTGGAATGTACTCTGTCCTTACCTCTGCCTCTTGGAATCCCTAACTTCCTTCAAAATACAGCAGAAGTACTGCCTTCCATTCAAGGCCTTTAATTAGACGCCATGGCACAAGGTATAGAATGCTGAACTCTGAATCAGGAAGATCTGGGTTCAAATCCTGCCCTAGATACTTATTAGCTATGTAATTCTACTTGACAATTTCCCCTCTGTTCTACCTCCTCAGTTTTCTCATTTGTAAAATGGAGATAGTGATTGCACCTACATCACAGAGCTGTTATAAAGATCAAATAAGGAAATACATGTAAAGGGCTATGTAAACCTGAAAGTCCAAAAAAAAATCAAACTCTGTTGGAGCAATTTCTTTCTTGAAATTCCTTTGTACAAGCTTTTAAATACTTAGTATCTGTGTGTGTGTATATGTCACATCCTTCTAATAAAATGGAGGCTCTTTGAGGACCAGGACTGCTTTTGTATCCTTAGTACCTATGGCATACACCTATTAGGCACTCAATAGACATGTGTTGAATTGAATCAAATGGAGCGGCACTGAATCCTAATATAGGCACTCTAATAAATGCTATGATCAGAAAGCTGATAATGATCCACCGAAATAGAAATCACCATATGTAGATTTGTTGGTGTTGTTGCTATTGTAGATAGATATAATACATAAAATACGTAAGCATATACATATGTGTGTATATGTCTATCTAAAACATTTCAGTAGAACTAGGGCACATATTTGGAGGGAAAGTAATTGTCTGAATTGAAGGCAAGTAACTGATGGCCCAATACACTGGTAATTTCTTCTAATTCAGGGGTTTGGGATTGAGAGACCATTCATACAATAACATTTTCCCTTATGTTTACAGTTTTCCGCTAGTTTCACATATACTTTCAGAATGAATCATCACAGTAACCCCAGGAGGTAAGCAAGATAGGTATTGTATTATAATCTCCATTTTACAATTGAGGGTACTGTGGCTCAGAGAGTTTAAATATCTTGCCAAAGGGTCAAACAGTCAGCCAGTAAGTGGCAGATCCAGACTAGAAGGTAGAACAGTTGGCTCCTAATCCAGGGCTCTTATAACTATACTAGGATGCTTCATGATAATATTGAATTTAAGGTCCTTTCTAGCTCCAGCTCTATGGTCCTATGACCTGGACCTTTCATCTAGGACACTTTTGAGCATCATCTCATTTGTCCCCACTCTAACCTAGTGGGTAATGGAAACATCCACCTCCCACTGAGGACCAATAATAGGAAAAGACCTGTCTAAAGTCTAACTGTGACCCCTAGATAGAGCCTGAGCTCCCTTAAGCAGGGCTGGCTAGCCCTGGGCAAGACTATAAAACCAGCTATTTCTCCCTTCAGTACCCTTGAAAGAAACGTACTCCCTCTGCGCATCCCCTCCCAGATCTTCAGTGGCCTGATATTAATCCTGTTAGGTCACATGATCAGCCAAAGATGGTATCCTATGTTTCCAGAGTCTTTCCTTCCATCAAAACTTATCAACACTGTATTTCAGCTCTCTGCCATGTGACATTACATAGTAGCATATTTTAACTAAACAGGCACATTCCTTCTCATGTGTTAACTAACAGATGTGATTATTCCTCCTGCTTAACTCAAAGCTTTAACCTGGCTAAAATTCACTTCTTTAAAAAGCCTATAAGGAATGATAAAAACTTCAGACACAGGATAAGGGAGAGGTTTTTGATGAGATGAATGGTTCAATATCCCTCAATGGCACCATGTAGACAGCAGCCTACTGTGCCTATATCTGAGGCCAATCTGGCCTTTTGCATGCTTACACCCCGTTATTAAACCAACCTTGGCGCTGCTTTAGCAAAGTCCAACTTGGGAGGCAGTAGGGAAAAACAAACCACTTCCTCACTCTTGTTAACATTTCATCCCTCTCACTACCATCACATCAAGAACACTAAGAAAGCAGCAGCCTAGGCACGGGGTAGTGCCAGGTATTTTAGGAAGCTAGTGAAATGGATACAACTTTGAATACAATGTCATTACAAGGAAATACCTGGATGAATCATTAAGAGACAAATATTTCTGAGGCAAGGAATCCGTGGGGGAAACTCCTCTCTCCCAGGGCTTTGCTCTCTTTTCTCCATATTTCAACTTGACATAAAAGAAAACTTTCTGACAATTGGAACCATTCAAAATTAGTCCTGCCTCAAAAGACAGGAGAATCTCTTTCTTTTCTTTTTTTTTAAATTTAATTAATTTTTTGTTACATTTTAAAGTTCTGGACTATCTCTCTCTCCCCACCCCATGCTACAAAAGGCCACCATTTGACACAAATACATACACATACATATATGTGCACATACATACACACATACATATATGTGTATGTAAAACCTTACTATGCATACTTCTATTTATCCATTCTTTCTCTGAAGGTGGATAGCATCTTATTTCACAAGTCTTTTGCAGTTGATTTGAGTATTTGTAATACTCAGAATAACTTAGTCGTTCACAGTTATTCTTCGCACAATTATTGCTATTACTGCATACAACATTCTCTTGGTTCTGCTCATTTCACTCTTCATTATTTCCTTCAAGTCTTATGATGTTTTTTTTTCTAAAATCAACCTGCTAATCATTTCTTACAGCACAGGAGCATTTCATTACAATCATATACTATAACTTGTCTAGTCATTCCCCAACTGATGGGTGTCCCCTCAATTTCCAGTTCTTTGCCACTACAAAGAAAGTGCTATAAATATTTTAAAACATAGGATATTTTCCTTTTTCCCTGATCACCTGGGGATGATTTTTTTTTAGGCAATTGGGGTTAAGTGACTTGCTCAGGGTCATACAACTATTTCATGTCAAGTGTCTGTTCTGAGGCCAGATTTGAACTCAGGTTCTCCTGACTCCAGGGCCTGTGCTCTATCCACTGTGCCACCTAGCTGCCCCCTTTTCTTTTCTTTTTTTTAACTATTGCATTCCATTTTTTATTCCCTTCAGAAACAGAACATTTTTGACAAAATTTGCTTTTACAAGTATGCCATATAGTTTTATTAATTCCTACCAAGTTAAAATGCCACCATAAATACAAAAAAAGAGACAGACATAAAATGGTCATTTAGAAGCTTTGAAGGGAGTAGTAAGGAAAAAAACGAAAATATAGTCTTTACACACTATTTACACATTCAGGGGAAAACCAAATAGTGATACTGCTGGTCAAAGGGTATACACAGTTTTATAACTCTTTGGGCATAAAGGAAATCCCTATCAATGGAGGTCTTCAAATTCAGATTATATTACTACCTGTCAGAGATATTGTAATATGTCCTAAAAGGTCCCTTTCAATTCTGGGATTTGACATATGAATTAGCTATGGGAATGAGAAAGCCATTTGTTACATGGCCCTCAGTTTCCTTATATGTAAAATGAGGATAGATTAAACTGCATGCCTCAAGGTCTAATGAGAACCCTTTGTATACCTTAAGCACTAAATAAATGTAAGTTGCTAATTTTCCTGTCAACTAGACTAATGGACTAGATGAACTCTAACATCCTTTCTAGCTTTTAGAATTAAAAAACAAAACAAAACAAAATACGATAGCATGGTGGAAAGAGAATTTGGATGGAAACTAGGGAATCTCATGGTAATGACAACACTTCTTGCCAGAATCAGTCAACCAGAACTAGGTGTGAACAAGGACTGGATACCTCCTTGAATCAAAGACATTTCAATTACGCTACAGGAAGATGGTTCCGCTGGGGTGAGGGACTTAGTAACACCTTGTGAGACCTACATACTACCAGACAGTTAGTTCAGAACCTGAAATATTTGAGTGTCTAACAAAGGAGAAGAGAAAGAAATAAAAAGCCATCACTTGGACTTAAGAGGTAGAAGTGCATTTCAGCTGTGGTCTAGGTCTCCTCCCACTTCCAGCTGGAGGACCCTTCAAGCTTCAAAAGACCCAAAGATTTTAGATTTCCCTCCTTACCACTTACCATCAATATCCTAGAAGTATCCCAGCACTGGCTGGTCAAAGTGTCTGCATTGGGAGTCAAGGGCCACACCGGATATGACGAGGAAATAGATTCAAAGGTCTACAAAGATTCCAACAGAAAAACTATATCATATTTAAAGGAAACATCTTAAGAACTCCAGCTAAAAGATTTTCAGGAGCTATGAGTTATTCCTTTGCCATGTGTTCTTTCTAAAGCCTGAATCTGCTTTACCTTGGATTCTATATATAGTTATGGAAGAGTATGTCACAGATTTTGGGGGAAGGACATTTCCTACCAACTGTTTTTGTTATGTACTACCTTTGTAAAAACAAAAAACAAAATAAAACCTTTTTCTAAAAGCAAATTACATCTGGCTAATTGATAACAACTGATAATCATGGCAAGAAGCACAACAGTGATGCTCATAAGCTATAGCCTTAGAAAATAACTCCAACTCCTTAGGGCTACCCCTGGACTCTGAAAAGTGACCTAAAGCCACCTTCTGGGCATCTGACTAAGTCAGGGTTGAGAGAGAACCCAGGGTTTATATGTGCTATGTTGTTGTTAAGTTGTTTTTCTGTCTGACTCTCTGTGATTCCATTTGGAGTTTTCTTGGCAGAGATACTGGAGTGGTTTACCATTTCCTTCTCCAGCTCATTTTATAGATAAGGAACTAAGGCAAACAGGATTAAATGACTTGTCCAGGGTCACACAGCTAAAAGTGTCTGAGAACAGATTCGAACTTAGAAAGATGTCTTTCTGGTTCAAAGCTCGGTGCTCTATCCGGTGTGCCATTTAGCCGCTCCATGTGCTTCATGGTGTAAAAGAATAGAAAATATACTGGATGTAGAGTAAGACAAGCTACTACTTAATAACTATTACCTCGGGCAAGTGCTGAGCCTCTGTTGCCCAATTCTTAAAACCAGGTGGGGTTGGACTAGATATTCCCTCTGGTCCCGTTGGCTCTCACATTCTGAGTTCTAGTCTCCAACCTGTCACCAACTATTCATGTGACATTAGTCAAATCACTTAACTTTTCTAAGTTTTCAATTTCTCCACCAGTAAAATGAAGTAGATGTAGTACTCTATGATAATTTTTATCCCTAACATTCACTTGTTATTTTATTCTAATGCATTGGCTTTTGTATAGTGATATGTATTTTTCAGAGAAGGGCAGCTGGCGCAGTGAATAGAGTGCTGGCCCTGGAGTCAGGAAGACTCTTCTTGCTGAGTTCAAATCTGGGTTCAGACACCTTCTAGCTGTGTGACCCTGGGCAAGTCACTTTACCCTATTTGCCTCAGTTTCTTCATCTGTCAAATGAGCTAGAGAAGGAAATGGCAAACCACTCCAGTATCTTTGCCAAGAAAACCCCAGAGTCACGAAGAGTTGGACAACTGAAAAACGACTGAACAGTAGTGTATTTTTCAGAGCACTGTCACAGACATTTCCTCATTGCATCTTTACTACAACTCAGTAGAAGCAGGTAGGACAGTATTATTTCCATTTTACAGATGAGAAAACAGATGCAGATAAGCACCACTTGCCTAAAGACCACATCCAGTCTATGGTAAAGCCAGAACTAGAATTCCAGTCCTTTGACTTCAATTCCAATGCTGTTTTTCCTACTACACATATGGACACAGCACCTATGTGACAAATACTTGCCAGCTGTATGTTAAAGAAAGTCCTTGGTTTTTGCTACCCACAGATATATGTTATTGTCCTTCAGATTCAAAGGTGACACACTGACAATGATCAGAGCCTAAGTATGCAAATGTGACAGAAACAATCAAAACATAATCCCTTCCTTACTTTTCACACAAGAGCTGTTGTATGGTTCAAAGCTAAAGAAATTTTGCACAGAATATGTCAGCAAACTGTGGTTCCTTAGGCAAGAATTCTTCTCCCAACCATATTCAGAGATGGCAGTCCTCTTCCCATCCCTCCTTGACTATACCCTAGAATGATCATCTGTCACTTATTTTCCAGCCACTGGTAGCAGTGCTGTGCCCTTTGAGATTATCTATTTATCTATCTTCATGAAAGGAGCAGTGTTTGCCAGCATATACAACTACAGTCAGCAAGCAGTGCTAAGTAAGGACCCACAATTAGCAAAAGTCCATAGTACCCATGAGCAACTAAGTGGTGCAGTGCATGAAGTGCCAGGCCTGGAGTCAGGAAGACTCATCTTCCTGAGGTCAAATTTGGCCTCAGACTTAACTTCCTAGCTATGTGACCCTGGAGAAGTTACTTAACCCTGTTTGCTTCAGTTTCTTCATCTGTCAAATGAGCTAGAGAAGAAAATGGCAAACCACTCCAGTATCTTTGCCAAGAAAACCCCAAATGGGGTTATGAAAAATTAGACACGCCTGAAATGTCTGAACAACATGCTAGCCACTGGGAATGGCTGGTATTTATAGTCTGAGCCCCTGCCCAAGTTAAAAACATACATACCCACCTTAGTAATATCATGTACGGTACATGTCTTCTCACTACCCATGCTGAGTTTACTCTACCCTTTCTCCTCCAGTAGGCTCCCATATTCCCTAGCTCTTAGTTATCAAGTTGTCAGGGGCCAACAGTGCCATTTGATGATGCAATCAATGTCTCTTCCACATTATTGCCTTCTTTTTCCCTGACATGTGGTCATCTGGCTCTACCCTGTTTTATGTTGTTATATATTAAGCACCTATTGTACACTAGCAGTTGATAGAGATACAAAGCTTAGAAAATCCTTCCCATAAGCATGTTGACACAACCACCATGCCAGAAAGATGATAGGATGGCTCCCACGGGCTTTAGCAGGTACTAAAAGCTGACTGTTCTGATAACGCCAAGGGAAATTTCAACTTGGAGTAAGAGGGAATCCTCTACATAACAGTAAAGGATTAGACACAAAGATGACTAAAATACACAAATATTACTTGATACTTGCATTAGAGAATTGAAGAACAAAGCATTGCATGAAGTCTTAGAGGAAAAGCTACATAAATATCACTAACAATAACAGTAAGCATTTATATGACATTTTTATGTTTTCCTTTTTGTTTCTCAGTCATTTCTACCGGCAATTTCTCAAGAAGATCAGGTTGTGTGGCATTATTCCCATTCCTCATACTGGGTCACTGAGTCCCAGAGAGTTTGCCTATCTTGTCCCAGGTTACAGGCCAGGTTTGAGGGAAGTCAGGATTGGTATAGATAAGCTACGTTTGGGACATCATCATAGGTCCTGCTGTAACTACAGACCTGGAGATCTCTAAGTTGACCACTCTCTTAAAATGCAGGGAGTCTGCCTGTCCCTAGACCAGACCCCTAGGCACCTAGGCACAAAAAAACAAAGGCACTTAAAAGGCTCCTGTGTGTTATATATAAACATATATAAGCCTAGTTAAATGGAAGCTAACTGTCAAACACTCTACTTAACACATACACACAGAAATCCTTCTAATATGATTATAAAGCATCATCACTGTCAGGACGACTGCTCAGTATTATTTTTTCCCTTCTTTCAGAAACAAAGACAATAGCACCTTTATTACTGCCATATTTTTGCACACTTCAGTGACCAGCTACTATTCAGCGTCTGAATGGCCCTCAACAAATGGTCCTTCTTATTATCCACTGTAGATTAAAATTAAAAAGAGGTGGGGGAGAAGAGAAAGAAATTCAATAGTTAGGTTCGACAGGCAAATATCTTATGCTCATTTTCAGCAAAAGATTTGTCCCAGTTCTCCTATCTATTGCTGATATTTGGGAATGAAATGTTGGTCACTCACCTTAAGAGACAAATAAGCCTTGTGGATACGTTATCATCAATAATCATCAAAAATCACCAGAAAAATGGCAGACTGCCCCTTACAGGCTTCAACTGGTCTAGCAATCAGGTAGCTATATCAGTGATGATCTCTATGAAAAGGTCCATAACAAGGATGGCGTCAACAGAGTACCAAAGGAAAACCACCAGTGGAAAGATAGCCTTAATACTGACTAGAATCAGAAAGTCTTACTACACTAAGGTCATTTTGACCTCACAGTAAGCATCATTCCTTTATCTGGGCCAAGCCAAATCTGTTCATATGATTGGCTTTGTTCTTTTCAGAATCATCTAGTAAATAACTTCCCTTCTTACCTGATTCTCCCCAACTATGATTTCCCCTCTATGGTTAATTCCAAATATTCTGAATCCTGTAGGTACCCATTTATGTACATGCTATCTCCCTCCATATGAATGTGAACTTTTTAAGGTCAGGGGCTACTTTTTAATTTTTCTTTGTATTTCCCAGAGCAGTGCCTGGCATGTAGTATATACTTAATAAATGCCTGCTGGCTGACTGATTGAATGACACCCTTGAATCAGTGTCTCGAGCACCTGCCACTCAGTAAAGCACCATATCAAGCAACAAGGCCAGAGTACAAAAATTTGGCACTCAAGGATTCAGAAGAGTCTCCCTCTGGCTTCTGACTGTCAGACTAGTATGGCCAGCACGGAGTCATGGAAGCTACACCCAACTCAATCACTGCTGTATCCTTGCTGAATATCCTTTCTCTACCATGGGAAGCTCCTTTTCATTAACTGTGGTCTACTAGTGACTGCTTCATTCCAATTGCAAACCTCAAGCACTAGACAAACCAGAGTTGAGATGATACTGGATAATACAAGACAATAGCTAGTCTAAAAATACTTCAAATTAATTTTGAAATCACGTCAGAGAAACATATTCAGACACTAAGACATTACTGCTCAATGTCTAACCTCCTTACTCAGCCATACGCTGCCAGTACAATCCCTGCTTCAGGAAAAGGCCTTCAGTTAATCTACATGATTGATAAAAATATGAATTATACACTTTATAGCACTTTAAGGTTTACAAAGCTCTTCCTTCATAATATCCCTGTCATGCTGGTAGTGTGATTATCATTATCTAGCGCCGTTTTACAGATAAAGAAGCTAAGGCTATAAGATTTGAGAAAGATATCCAAAGTCACACAACTAGTGAGTGATAGGAAGTGGGTTGTTGTTTTTTTTTTTTTTAGCACTGTACTGAGATTACAGAATTGAATAAAAGCAAGAATTCATTTATAGGAAGCACAGGATAGAATCTATCTTGACAATGCTCTCAAGTACCTTGCTCTTAAGGACATCTTCTACCTGGGAGTGGCAGCTTCTTGGAGTCACACATGAGAGTTGGGCGAGAGGTGGACACCAAAGGTGGATGAACAGCCCTCAGAAGGCCTTGGCAAGCCCTCATTCAAGAGGTGCTAGTCCTCCTTGAACACCCTATACACCCTGTGACAAGAGTATGATGTAGGTACATAAGAATTGTCCCCATTTTACACATGAGCAAAAAGATACAGAGATAGTAAGTGACTGGACTAGTATGACCCACCCAGTTGATGGCTAAGTGGGCACTTGAACTGAGGTCTCCTGACTCCCAGGCTCTCTACACTACTACACAATGCTATTTAGTGCCTTGGTGCATCCATTGGCATCTCCCCTGTGCACTCCCTCCTTCTCATACTAGATTCTCAAGGAACATCACAGCTAAGGGGCAAGGATCACTTTATAACTCTGGGGCTAAGCTTGTGGTCTTCTAAACCCCTTCAGCCTGCTCCAATAACTTTCTTCCTGAACTATGGAACCCAAGGCATTTGTACCAATTTGCTCCAAGAGGGAAATGTGTCAACGTATTTCCTGATGAACAAATCTCCCTTTAAAACATCACTTAGACAAATCTATACATGGTTTTCCACCAGTCCTAGGGTTACATTGTTACTGGACCAAACACAGAAGAATTATACCAATCTAAGTAGATGGAAGGGAGCTGGTTCTAGAGCAGTCAGCTGTCCAAATCCCACATTATCTTGCTCTCATCCTACACACAAATTCAGACAGCTTTGGTATACACTTCCTTCTCATTTCCACCTGTTTAAATCCTTCCTTTCTCCTTTTTCTTCTAGAATCAGTACAGGTATCAACTTTTTTGATTCCTCCCAGTTGAAAGTGATCTTTTTCTTTAATGCTTGTCAAAATACTTTATCTCATTTGTACATTTACCTTGCACTGTATTTATTCACCTCCAGGTTAACCCCTCCCCATTAGACTGTAAACTCACTGAGAAAAGAAAGTATGCCATTTTTTAAATCAAATACCCACCACTTACCAGAGAGTTTTGCATGTAATAGAAGCCCAATCAATGCCTGTCAAATCAACGAACACTTAAAGAATATGCTCTATGTGAGTGGTTCGGGGGAATACGGAATAGTATTCATTCCAGGCTGACTTGCTGTAACTAATAATAACAGCTAATATTTCTATAGCATTTTAAGGTTTCCAATGCACTTTACATATGTTATGTTACGGAATCCTCATTTCAAGCCAATGAAGTAGATGTTATTATTATCCCCATTTAACAAATTAGAAAACTGAGGTTGAGAGTAGTTTAGTAAGTTGCCCAGGGTCACACAGCTAGTAAGTATCTGAGGTAGGATTTGAACTTAAGTCTTCCTTACTCTCATCCAGTATGTCAAGCAGCTACTTAGCATGATTCTAATTGGCTCCCTCCAGGGTCAAAAGAGAGAATAGAAAAAATGGGGGCCGGGTTAGGATGAAGGAAAATACAGTTAGTTTTCCACAACGACTACTATGGAAGGGTTTTGCCTGACTACACAAGTATAACCTGTATCGAGTTGCTTGCCTTCTCAATGAGGGTGGATGAGGAGGGAGGAAGGGAGAAAATTTGGAACCCAAAGTTTTAAAAATAAATGTTAAAAATTGTTTTCACATGCAACTGGGAAATAAGATATACAGGTAATGGGGTATTGAAATTTATCCTGCCTTAAAGGAAAATAGAAAGGGAAGCAGATAATAGAAGGGGTGGGGGGAGATAGAAGGGAGGGCAGAATAAGGGAAGGGGTATTCAGAATGCACGCTGTCTTAGGGTGGAGGGAGGGACGAGATGGGGAGAAAAGTTGGAACTCAAAATCTTGCGGAAGTGAATGTTGAAAACTAAAAATAAATAAATAAATTCTAATTGGCTCCCTCTCATGTCAAATTGAATAGGTTCAGGGGATACAAACTACACTATTATCCTTCTTTAATACTTCAAAAGATCTGTGACCTACACAGGTGTTAATTCTAAGCAGTATCATCTCACAAAATAGTGAAGAACAATGAATTGGAGCATGTAGAAAGTTTGGCACGATACCCAAGATGAAACTGGAAGGAGAAAGACAAACAGACAAAAAATGGAACAGATCTGTCATCATATCTATAACAAATTATTTTCATCATCACTGATCATGGAACCACAGCATTTGACCTCTAACTCTAACTCCAACTTCTTTCATTGACATTAAAGAAGATGAAGGCAAGAATACAAGTTTCAGCACAGCAAGAATGCCCAAAAGAAACTTCTTGTTGGCAACACAATTTTGAAAGAACTAAAGTATCATTTTTTAAGATATCTGAAAGCATGGAAGGTACCAAATGACCTGGGGGAAGGAGGAGGTATCACAAATGGGATTATTTTTATAGAGCATTTAAGTCATTAATAACTAATGACCCAAATGCCTGCTTTTTCATCTTTATAAAAATCTTTGTGAGAATGATCTATATTCTATCAAAAGTATCTTGATGAAAATATGAGATGGGTACAGGCAGGTTTTTTTCAAACACTCAACCTATACTGACTATCGGAAACATAATGGACCAAAATTTGTCTAAGGAACATAAGATCCCACTGTTTGCTACTTGTTGATTGTGCAGAAAAAACCTGGAAACTCTAGATCAAAATGCAACATCAAAGGCGCTCCTCTAATAAGGTCCCATGAATTTCGATCATAAAAGATGCCTTGGCAGATGCAGAGAGATAACTTTGTTCAGTGGTCCTTTGAATAGCAATATCAACCAAAGGATAAAACAAGGATTTGTATGCCCACCAAAGGTATCTGCCACTGTCATGTTCACTGTTTTAAATGAAGACGCTTCTGTTTTAGTGCAGATAGAGATCTTACTACTCCTGATGCTGGGTTTTGCTGATATTTAGAAAAGGCTTTAGCTTTGTCCTTTCTAAACTTGTTGCTACCTTCCAATCATCTCACCCCCACATCCCATCCCCCCACACATAACACACACTGGTTTTATGGAAAAATCCATTCTGAGTTCCAAACCATTTAGAAATGGATTTTTGGAACACAACCCATTTGTAAGCCGGAGTCCTCTTATATTCACCTGTATTCATTGTTGGAGATTATCTTGGAAAACATGGGCTTCCTGACTCAGCCCTATTGCCCAACTAGCCCCTCAGCTGGGAGTGAAATCAGAGTTGGGCACAGAGGATCTGAGCCTGAGTTAAATTGTGTCTGACTGCATTCCAAAATGAATGGGGGAGTATCTATTGTTTTATATTATTCACATTTAACTTTCTCCTTGATTTGAATATCCGGGATGTATCCCTTTAGAAAGGAGTTCACTTGGCGACCAAGGAACTAAAATTATTTTTACTACTCTATTAAAATATTACGAATAAAAACAGTGTTTATACAAAATGTTCCTATTTTGACAATTATTTCTCCAGGACAGTGATTTCCACACTTAATTATATCACAAAAATTTGGTGCTTGAAATTCTGGACAGGGGTTCATGATATATGTATGCAATACTCCAAAGATAAAGTGTTAGAAATTTTAGGGCAAAAAAAAAAGGAAAGAAAAAACTTAAGCCCTTTTCACATTTTAAAAATGGCACACATAAAAGTTTTAAATAGAAGTAGAACTTCATATTAAATGGTTTTTTTTTTTTTGGTGGGGGGGATATTGCTAACATTGAAATTTTCTCCCAGAACTCCTTTCTGAATCATTTGGAATACCAGGTTTCTGGGGAACAAGGTCTGGGAAACAATGTTCCAATATAAAAGTTTCATATGGTTATTCCAATTTCCCCAACAGATCACTGAGGACCAGAAAAATTGCCTCACTTATCACAGGCCAAGGGGTAGTCAAGTTATAGGGCCTTCTATACCTACTTTCTCCCTAAATTATCTAGATCAAAACCCCTTTTCCCAGAAGTACTTCTCATACATGCTAATGCTACTACAGAGGAATAAATATAATTCACTGATTCATTTAGGAATTATTGCTGCTTGCCAATGAATTACTCCAAAAGGCAGAGCCAAGTGTCTTCAAGAGTCTAGATATGAGGGAATTACCAAAGTAGACCAACTCTGCTTACTTCACAATTTTGCTAGCATCCATCTTAAGAGCTCACATTAGTGTATAACCAACAAGCATGGGCACTTAATGATATGGCAAAAAATGAAAGTTATCACTTCCATGTTAATATCAAGTCATTTTTCTTAAAACACACAGGTCCTAGTGACAATTATGTCACTCCCAGAACCTGATTTTCTCTTTCTCATCCACACATATTTTTTCTGGGTGCTCAGAAGTACAATGGTACTTGGGCTTCAAGTATAAAATGGACAACTCATAGGGCAGCTAGGTGGCACAGTGGATAGAGCACTGACCCTGGAGTCAGGAGGACCTGAGTTCAAATCCAACCTCAGACACTTGACAATTACTACCTGTGTGACTCTGGGCAAGTCACTTAACCCCACTGCCTAGCCAGAAAAAAAAAAAAAAGAGCAACTCACATGAGTCTTCCTATTGTCTGACCAGAATCATGAGACTTTAGAGGTCATCTTGTCCAATTCCTTCATTTTACAGGTAAGAAAATGGAAGCTCTGAAAAGTGGAATGACTTTGCCCAAGGTTATACAGCTAGTAAAGGACAGAACCAGGATTTCATGAACCCGAGTCTTCTGGCTCCATATCCAATTTTCTATCATACTAAATTTCACTCATTTATATACTGATTCACTCAGCCACAATTTATGAATCTGCCACTATTACGCTATGGAATTATGCTAGGTGCTGGACCCATAAAGAGGGGAAAAGATGATGTAATTCTTGCCCTCGAGGAATTTGAAATCTACTAGGACAGTATTTCTTAATGTGGGACTCATGGGTAGATTTCAGGAAGTTCATAAACTTGAGAAGGGGGGATTACATTTTAATTTTCACTAATCTCTAAGTGAAATTTAGTTATTTCTTTTGATTATGGATATTTAAAAAAACATTATTATATTCTGAGAATGGGTCCAGAGGTTTTACCAAACTGCCAAAGGGAAGAGGGAGGTATGTGACACAAAAAAAGATTAAGAACCCCAGTACTAAATGGAAAGAAGGAAGGAGATATACATGCAAATAAGTATGATACAAGGTAGGTGGAAGATAGCATAGGGACAAGAGAAATCCAAACAGAGAGTTGTATGAAAATCTGAGGAAGAAAAGATCACTTTCAGCCAGGGAGATCAGGGCAGTCATCATAAAGTCAGTGAGTGACAGCTGAATTGAGCCTTGAAGAAAGATGAATTTTCATAGGGTGGATACAAGGAAGGAGTGTATTCCTAGCACAGGGAATGAACTACATGAATACACAGGGCTGGATGAGAATAGGTTAAAAAAAGAAAAAGATTTTATTTTGGCTGGAACACACAGTAAGACATGTGAAATAAGACTAGAAAGACAGGTTGGGGCAATTCACAGTTGTTACACATTCCACTTAATTTTTAGTCTTAGTTTTCTTTTCTATCACAAAAGAAAATTTGAGAGAAGACTAATTGCATTCACAAAATTCTCTTCAGCCTATTTTCTGTGGACAATTCCTAATTTTATTCTAAGTTCATGCTTAAATTGGGCAACGAGGTGCCACAGGGGATAGAACACTGGGCTTGGAATCAAAAAGACTCATCTTCATGAGATCAAATCTGGCTGTGTGACCCGGGCAAGTCACTTAACCCTGTTTGCCTTAGTTCCTTATCTATAAAATGAGCTGGAGAAGGAAATGGCAAACCACTCCAGTATCTTTGCCAAGAAAACCCCAAAATGGAGTCACAAAGAGCTAAATTTTAGTAATAATGTAAGCAGAAAAAATAGTACATCTCCCAGGCTTTGGAAGAAGAATTTCGTTTTCTTATACAATATCAAGTTGAATAGTTATGCAGATGAAAAATGTAAAAATCACCACTGTTATGTACTTAAAATAATCCTAAGGAAACAGTCCCAGATCATACATGTGAGCTGATACATAACATGGGGGAAGGAAGGATGAAGGTCTTTCATTCTTGTACTCCTCGTTTAGCTCTAAGGAAGCAGTTTGCTGCGGTCCAGAGTGACCATGGCACATCTGGAAAAGTCTCTGAGCTCAGTGCCAGAGCAAAGGATGGACAGCTAATTGGAGGGACACGTACAGAATGAGCCCAGGGTGGCCTAAGGACTGAACAATATCTATTTCCATGTCAACTGTAAAATCTACGAGCCAGCCCTATTAGATCCCAGGGTTTACCAGACCGGAGATGACCTGGAAATAGGGTGAATCTTCTGGTCCTCTAAAAACAAAAACCAACAGCACCCTGAGGCTTCGCAGACACCCGGAGGGCCTCCAAATGTATGGTTCCTGGTTATGGTTCATTTTGCCGCAGCTTTTCCTTCTTACTTGCAAATAAGATGCAGCTGCTGCCCTCTTGTGGTGAAATTGAGAATTGCAGCTCCTTCTTTGTGAGCTCCAAATGGCTTATGTCATTTTCTGAATGACTTCTCATAATGTAAGGGAGACTATAATGTAAGGTTTACCATAAATTTGTGTCATCCACCTTCTATCGGGCCCTCACTGACAACTAAGTGGTACAGAGGATAGGGAGTCAGATGTAGAGTTAGGAAGACCTGAGTTCAAATCTTGTCTCAGACACTTAGTTGTACAATCCTGGGCAAGTTACTTAACCTCTCTGTGCTTCAGTTTCCTCATCTTAAAACCGGGACAATAATAGCACCTACCTCACAGCACCTACCTACTGAAAAAATCGTGGTATATGAATGTCATGTAATATTACTGCATTATAAGGAATAAATAAAACGCACTATAAGAGCAGCTAGGTGGCACAGTGGACAGAGTACTGGATAGTGTAAGGATCAAATGGATTAACATACATGAAATGTTTTGAAAATTTTAAAGTTCCTATATAATGCTAGTTATTATTATTATGAGGTAACCAGACGATAAGAATGTTGGTTTTCCTGTTGCTAAGTCGGTTTTCAGTCAGATATGACTTTTCACAACCCCATTTGGGGTTTTGTTGGCAAAGATAATGGAATGGATTCCCATTTCCTTCTCCAGATCATTTACAGATGAGGAAACTAAGGCAAACAGGGTTAAATGACTTGCCCAGGGTCACACAGCTAGTGAATGTCTGAGGCCAGATTTGAACTCAGGAAGACGAGTCTTCCTGATTCCAGATGTGGTGCTCTATCCACTGCGTCACTTAGCTGCCCCAAGAGTGCTGGACCTGGAGTCAAAATTGAGTTCAAAACCATCCTGAGACTCTCACTAGCTCAGAGACCTTAAGTCACTTAATTTCTATCTGCTTCTGTTTTGTCACTAGTAAAATGGAAATAATAATATCACATACCTTCCAGGATAAAATGAACGAAATATTTACAATGTTTGTAAACCTTAAAGTGTTATATAAATGCTATATAGTACCTACTTATCTCCACTTCATAGAATCCCTCTCTTCCTTCAAGACATTGCTGAAAACCTTTGACATGGTCTTTCCAGATTCTAGTACCACTACCCCTCCCTCTCTAACTACCTTATATTAAACTACTTTGTATTCATTCTTTTAATATTTTTCTATATGTATTCATATATATATGCACTTGTTGTCTCTCTTACTAGAATATAAGCTCCATCCTATAAGAAGATAAAGTCAAAATGGGTACATGGTTTAGACATAAAGACTGATACTATAAGCAAACTAGAAGAGCAAGGAATAGTTTACCTATCAGATCTATGGAGAAGGGAAGAATTTATGACCAAACAAGAGATAGAGAACGTTATAAAATGCAAAATGGATGATTTTGATTACATTAAATTTAAAAGGTTTTGCACAAACAAAGCCAATACAGTCAAAATTAGAAGGGCAGCAGAAAGCTGGGAAACAATTTTTATAGCCAGTGTCTGTGACAAAGGCCTCAATGATAGAGAACTGAGTCAAATTTATAGAAGAATAGAAGTCATATTCCAATTGATAAATGGCCAAAGGATATGAATAGGCAGTTTTCAGATGAAGAAATTAAAGCTATCTATAGTCATATGAAAAAATGCTCTAAATCACTATTGATTAGAGAAATGCAAATCAAAATGACTCTGAGGTACCACATCACACCTATCAGATTGACTAACATGACAAAACAGGAAAATAATAAATGTTGGAGAAGATGTGGGAAAATTGGAATGCATTGTTGGTGGAGTTGTGAACTGATACCGTCATTCTGGAGAGCAATTTGGAACTATGCCCAAAGAGCTATAAAATTGTGCATATCCTTTGTCTTAGCAGTACCACTTCTAGGACTGTATCCCAAAGAGATCATAAAAATGGGAAAAGGACTCACATGCACAAAAATATTTATAGCAGCTCTTTTTGTGGTAGCAAAGAATTGGAAATTGAGGGGATGCCCATCAATTGGGGAATGGCTGAACAAGTTGTGGTATATGAATGGTACTATTGTGCTATAAGAAATGATAAGCAGGCAGATTTCAGAAAAACCTGGAAAGACTTAATATGAACTGATGCTGAGTGAATTGAGCAGAACCAGGAGAACATTGTACACAGTAACAACCATGTTGTGCGATGACTGACTAATAGACTTGACTCTTCTCAGCAATGCAAGGATCTAAGACAACTCCAAAAGACTCACGATGGAAAATACTATCCACATCCAGAGAAAGAACTTTAGAGCTTGAATGCAGATCGAAGCATACTATTTGCTCTCCTTTTCTTTTGTTCTTTTATTTTATTTCTTCTTTCTCATCATTCCTCTCATTAGTTCTAATTCTTCTTTACATCATGACTAATGTGAAAATAGGCTTAATATGAATGTATAAGTAGAGCCTATATCAGACGGCACGCCATCTTGGGGAGGGGGAAGGAGAGGGAATAGAAGAAAATTTAAAACTAAAAATCTTATGGAAGCAAATGCTGAAAACTAAAAATAAATTATTTTAAAAAAAACATAAGCTCCTTGAGAATAGAGATTATTTCATTCATTGTATTTGTATTCCCAGAGCTTAAAATGGTTTCATTCCTAAAAACAACCATGACATCAGGAAGGTGATGTCATGACTTTTAAGTGAATTGGATTTAATGAGGGAGGGCTGTGCAAAATCACCAGCCTCACTCTCTGCTCTAGAGCCATCTAGGTCCAGTGGCAAGGCATAGATCAGGATGACCCTGACCTCCCCAGACGCAGTGGGAGACCTTGGCCTTTTTAAGCTAAGGTCTTTACCAGGTTTCAGTCTGACTGAGGCAATGTCCATTCAGAGATTAAGGCTAGGTAAGAAATGAGGCAAAGAATGGCCTCTTTTACCTAGTCAAAACAAAAATAAAATCAATCTAGGAGGAGAAGACTCTCAGGGTTTCTGGCCCAGACAGAAATAATTGCTATTTACACTCATTCTGAGCCATCAGAGCCCCAACAATGACTAAGTGAGGCTTGGGCTGGGACCATTGGCCAGTCAATGACAGCCAGAATGATTTGGGTTTAAGGCATGGTCCTTAAAAAAGGAAATCTATCTGGTAAACCCCAAGATATCTTGCAAGGTTTCAGCAATCAAAATTTATATTCCTTTGGGCAGAGCACCCACAGGGATGGGAACGATTCTCTACGTGGACAGAGGGAGAGGAGAGAAAGAAGGAAGGAAGGAAGGAAGGAAGGAAGGAAGGAAGAAAAGAAGGAAGGACTTAACATAGTATCTAGTCCATAGTAGGTGCTTAATAAATGATTGTTGATAGACTGACTGTTGGCAACGGGTCCCAGTACAGTCTTTTCTACCAACAGTTTGCTGAACAAAAGTAAATTTGTTTTTACTTGGAAATTAGAGAGTGACACTTTGATGTCCAGTATTGTCACTGCAATCTTGTCATTTTAAGACTTTTCAATCATTTAAAATCAAAAGTTGAAAGCGAAGTACAAACTTCCTTTCTCAATTATTATTTTAGGAGTTAGTGTCATAACCACCACAAGGCTCTTCTTGAATGCTTCATTGTGGTGTGGAGTAGACCTTTGCTTCTTGAAAACTCTATCATAGGAGCACAGGTTCTAGGGAGGTACAATGAAAAGAGCAAAGGACATGATATTAAATCCTAACTCTCACTTATGTGGGATTCGGGACAAGTCACTTAACCTGCCTGGAGCTGTAAACTGGAAAGGTCAGAGTTGATGGCTCCTCTGATCCCTTCCAACTGGAAAAGCCGTAAGTACAATCCCAGTTCTGACTACGTATCTGTCATTTGAGGGCCTGGACCAAGTTTGGAAAGATTCATAGGCTCATAGATCTGCAGCTAGAATGGAACTCAAGTCATCTAATCCAAATCCTTAGTGTTGTAGAAATGTTTTTTGATCTTGGCCACAGAGGTGCACAAGTGCTACACACTGTATGTTTCCAGACTTTTTTAAGGTATTCATCTGTTTAATTGATTTTTTTTTTGCTCTTCTTTTTCCTTATTATCTTCAAAAAATACTGTTAAACAGGATGGATCTCTGGAAGGGAGAGGGGAAAGGATACTGGGGGAAACCATGGTGATGTGGGGAAAAAAAGACATCAATAAAAACTTATTTTTTAAGAAATAATAAATTGAATGGTTGACCATAAAACAAAGCATTTTTCATAACCTGGCTCCTTCATGTCTTTCCTCCTTATTCTCCTCTGTGTGTTCTATAGTTCAAAGACAATTGTCATCTTGCTGTTTATTTAACAAGGCACTCCACCTCACAGCTCCATGCATTTTCCCTGGCTGTCCCCCACGACTCCTTTCCCTTCTCTGCCTCCCAGCTTCCCTTGCTTCAAGTCTCAGCTAAAATTCCACTTTCTGCAAGAAGGCTTTGCCAGTCTCCCTTACTGCTAGTGCCTTCCTTCTGAGATTACCTATAATTTATCATATTTATTTATTTGTACACAGTCGTTTGCATATTATTTCCTCCATTAGGCTACGTGCTGCTTGACAGCATAGACTATTTTTTGCTTTTCTTTGTATCCCCAGCAGATAATAAGCACTTAATAAAAGCTTATTGATTTTTTTACTTTACTTAATCTATGCACCTTTGGTACATATTCACAACAGCACTATTTGCAGCAGTAAAAGGCTGGGAACAAATTGCATGCCCAGTGACTAGGGAATGACTGAACAAACTGTGGTATAATGAACGTCATAAAATCTTACTGCACTATATGGAATGAGTAAAATGCACTATACAAGCAGCTAGGTGGCATAATGAATAGAGTGTTGGGCCTGGAGTCAGGATGACTCATCTTCTTGAGTTCAAATCTGGCCTCAGACAACTTACTAGCTGTGTGATCCTGGGCAAGTCACTTAATCCTGTTTCCTCATCTGTAAAATGAGTTGGAGGAGAAAATGGCAAACCTCTCCAGTGTTTCTGCCAAGAAAATCCCAAATGGGGTCATGAAGAATCAGAAATGACTGAACAACAACAAGGAATGAGGAATATGAAGAATTCAGGAAAAAAACATTGATTCCATCCAACTGAATAATCAGAGCAATATACTTTTAAATGCATTGACTTTGGAAATAATATGGCATGACATTAACCTCCCACCTGCTTAACATGGATATTGTGAGAACCAATGAAATAATAGATGCAAATGCCTTGGGAATCCATAGAAGAGCCCTCAAATATTCTTGCTAACAGAAGGAAGGAGGACTGGTATGAAAAACAGACAATGGTGGTGGGTATTGAGGGAAAACCATTTGGAGATCAAAAACTATCTGGAAGTGATTGATAAGGTACTAGTACATACTACTGAATGTTTCCTTTTACTCCTATTACTCCATGGGTCTTATACTGAACCCATAGTAGGCACTTAATAAATGTTAGTTGACTGACTGGCTATACCATGAAAATGTAATTTTGAAGTTTGGTTTACACCAAGCTTTGACTGAGGTGCCTTACAAGACATCCAAGGAACAGAAATTCCTTAGTCTTTGATTTGGGAAACAGAGCCCACCAGCTATATAAGACTATTCACAAGCAGAAGGACCAATATGGCTTCTCCCAGCCACCTGTACTCTGGATGGCCCCTTGCAGAGTGAATGGGAAAGCTGCCATGTCTTCTCCTGTCTCCACGAGGTGAGTGTGACTAGCATACCTTGTTACTATGGTGACTACACTCATAAAATGGCCAAGATCAAAGGGCACTTCTATGACACTAAGCTCATAAGACATTTTCTAAATAGTCTGGGAAATAGACAGTTGGGTTGTTTTTTTTTTTTTAACTGAGCAAAAAAAATGGCCTCTTCCTATCTTGAACTGAATAATTTTTTTTGAACCTAGTAGATTAAAAATTTTTTTGGTCCAGAACATTGCTTTCATTGGTATAGGAAGCTCCTACTAAGGAAACTCCTACCAGTACACACTGACATTCTCGCAACTTGTAGTCTTATATTTGCCTGGAGACTGAGAGGTTAAGCTATTTACACAGTCACAGAGCCAGTGTGTGTGACAAAATCAGGATTTGAACCTAGACCTTCCTGACTGTAAGACTAGTTCCCTACTATGCCACACTTTGCCTCTTACCAAACACTGCTTTTAGGACCATAGATTTTGAGCTGGAAGGCACCAGAGAGGCTATCTAATCCAGCCCCCTCATTCCCCTTTTCTTACCCCCAGCCAACTGTGAAAAATAGAATAAACAGTATAGTAACAATGTCAAATAAAATCAGTTTTGTCTTTAGGGGGAGACTGTAGCAATGAGAGGAACCCTGATATAGGTGAGTCAGGAAGAACTGGGTTTGTATGCTGCTTCTGACATGACCACAGACAAGTCATTTAAGGATATGCAACTCTCTAAGCCTTTCCTAATTGGACTATGGGAGGAACCTTAGGCATTCTCTCTCCCAATGCTCTCATTTACATTTGAAGAAACTGAGGCATAGGAGTTTAAGTAATTTGTCCAAGGTTGCACAAGAAGTACTATAAAAAGCATTCAAGCTCAGGTCCAATGACTTTCCATTTCACCATACTGCTTCCTCCAAATTTCCTCCTGTGCTAAAATACACAAGAACTGTTGAGTTTCCACAAAATCATATAACTTTGATTTAGTGACCTAACAGCGAAGGTAACTTTACTCTTCCTTTCAAAGTGGAAAGACACTGTAAGAAGAAAAAGAAGAGAAGAAAAATTTTGAAGAACAGGCAACAAAAATGACAATATTCCATCTGGGCATATTAACTGACCTTGGCATATGGCACCATTGAAGCTGTGTGTTTCAGGGATATTTTTAGACAAGTTTTATAGTGACACCAGGGTCAGTTTATTTGGATACTGTTATCCAAATGGTTCCAATTTAACTTTGCCCTGTAATTTGCATATTCTCATCTGACAATGCCATGATGAACATCATTAAATGTTTATCATAAAGCAATTAAATATTATTCAAACCCTGAAGCATAAGAGTATGAAAAATGAATTGGCTGTGATGTAACGAGATGGCATTGCTGTAGTATAAGAATTAAGGAAGGGCTGTGATCCTAGGAGAGCTTAGAAAACTTGGCAAAGAAATTCAGCTTTGACACAGTACACTGTTGATAATCCTGACATTATAATAATCCCCTACATTTATATAGGGCTTGGTGGTTACAAATGCTTTGAGTATATTATTTCATTTGATCCTGTCACCAATTCTGTGAGGAGTAACTCGATTAAAAGTATTTTGGAGGATTAATCTGGCAACAGTATGTAAGATGGATTGGGGGCAGGAAGGAAGGAAGAAGCAAGGGGAAAAGACCAGAAGCAGGAAAGCTAGTTAGAAAGCCATTACAGTAATAGGAATTGAAATGATGAAACTGCCAGGTGACACAGTGGCTAAGAGTGTTGGGCCTGGAGTCAGGAAGACCTGAGTTCAGATCTGACCTCAGATGCTTACTATCTGTGTAACCCTGGGTAAATCACTTAATCTCTGTCTGCCTCAGTTTCCTCAACTGTAAAATGAGGATAATAATAGTATCTATTCTCTAGGATTGTTATAAAGATCAAATGAAATAATATTTGCAAAACCCACAGTGCCTGGCACATAACAGGCACTTAATAAAAAGTTGTTTTCTTCCTTCCCTCCTCCTTTTCTTTTTTCCTCCCTTGGACACGGGTGTTAGCATTGGGAATGAAGAGGAAGGAACAAACCTATTCTCAAAGGAAAAATGGACAAGATGTAGTGAATGATTGGATATGAGAAGTAAACTAGAAGAAAGCCCCCAAAATTACTCAAAAGTTTCAAGCTTGAGAGACTGGAAGAACAGTGATTCTTTGGATAAGGACAGGCAAATCAGAAAAGAGAACCAGTTTAATAGGGTGACAGAAGATGACAAATTTGGATTTGAGAAGACAATGATAGGCAATAGAAAGAAAACTAGAATCAACCACAGAAGATGTAGATTCTAGTCCTGACTCAGCGATTTATTAGGTGTATAACCTTAGACAAGTCTCTGGGCCTCCGTTTCTTCGATTGTACAATAAGGATATGAGATCACTGGCCTCAAACTTAAATTGCAAGTTTAAGTTTACAACACTCATCTTTTTGCACTAGCACTATTCTCTTCTCAAAAACTTAATAGAATAGAATTTTTTTAGGCATAGGACTGCATAATATTCATCAGGTCCTTGCAATCCCAAGACTATAGGATTCTTAAGGTTTCTCCCAAGTCTGACATTCACCTGAAGAGTTTCATGATGTCATTCATGAGGGTACCCCCCCCACACAATGGTACAGATTACAACATACACACACCTCCTCATGCTGTGATTCTTGCCCATGCACTTCCAGCATATATCCTTCACAGGGGTCCACCCAACATCATCAGGGGCCTTTCCCCTGACAGGACAATTAGATAGTAAGATCGTATATAACAAGTTCCTAATTATGGAGGCTCAGACAAAAGGGGAGTCAATACTTAATGGAACAAGAGCTGAGAAGAAACGGGGATGGGATAAGAGATGCAGGAAATTGTGCTGTGACACAGAAGCCAAGCTCTACAAGGTAAGTAAGCTGTTCTATAGGATTATATAGAAGTACAACAGGTCAGCCAACCTGTCCTGATGTGGGCCTGATGGTCCAGGTCTTAATGGATGGCCACCACACAATGGGTGTTTTCAGCCATGGGAGCTCATGACAAGTATCTATTAGTGCATGGAGAAGTTGCAAATTGTGTTAATGAAGGGAGTGCCCACAATGAAGAAATCATGAGCTTTTTGAAATAAATACTATCCTCCGCTAAAGGAGGATCAATCGATCAACAAGCATTTATCAAGTGCTTACCAGGCATTGTGTTAAAGCTGATAATACAAAGAAGGACAAAAAGAGTCATTGCCCTCAAAGAACTTAGATTTTAATGAAGAGAACAGAATTCTGAGCTCTGTGCCTGTGAAACACAGGTTGTATAACTACAACTACATTAGTTGGGAAGTTAGGTGGCGCAGTGAATACAACACCGGGCCTGTAGTCAGGAAAACTCATCTTCTGAGTTCAAATCTGGCCTCAGACACTTACTAGGTGTGTGACCCTGGACAAGTCACTTAACTCTGTTTGCCTCGGTTTCCTCATCTGTAAAATGAGCTGGAGAAGGGAAATGGCAAACCATTCCAGTATCTTCACCAACAAAACCCCAAATGAGATCATGAAAAGTGGGATACGACTACAGACATACCCAGAACAAACAGCAGAAAATGGGACAATGTCAGAAAAGAGACCCTGGAGGTTAATGCATGTGTATGTGTGTGTGTGAGTTCTAAAAATGTTTCAAAGCACTTCTGAGAGCATAATTCAACATATGTAATAATACCTAGCATACTATAGTAGTAGACACCATCTTTACCTAATCAAAAGTTTTCAGTTCCATTCAGAATGGAATATTTTTGCATGGGAACAGTTTTTCATTTTATAGTATTAGCAAATAGCATGACGAAGAGGATTGAAAGTTGGATTTGGAGTCAGGAAGTAAACAAGCATTTATTAAGTGCCTGACATGCCAGGTACTGTGTCAAGAGTGAATGATACAAAGAAAAGCCAAAACAAAACAAAAAGACAACCTGGGTTTAAGTCTTGCCTCTGAAATAAGAGTTGTGTGACCCTGGGTAAAATCACTAACTTCTCAGACAACTCTCTAAGACTGTAAGTTGTGAAACAGATGCCAATCTGCATTGATAGCTACAGTCTCAGGGGGCTCCCAAGGCCATTGAAATCACAAGTCAACACCAAGAAAGAAAAAAAAAAGGGTAGTCCATGATAAAGGAAGATTCACATCTAAAGAAATTCCTTTTATAGCTATTTACTGGGGACATAATCATGAGATTCTCGGTCTTTAATCAATTACATTTATGTAAGCATTACCACTGACAAAGTGTTTTATAAAGCAACAGAGGCTTGGCCTAGGGGCTGTTATTGGCCAGACTGTAAGCCCCTTGAAAGCACAGACTACAGTGTTTTCAGCCATCTTGACTTTTGTCTTTGCTCCTCAGACTCCTATGACTCCGGAGAAGAAAGTGAGGCTGATGACTTTGCCAAGCTCTGCCTCACTTAAATCCAATTCACACATGTCAAGATATCATCCTTGTGATGCCATTGGTCCTCTTGATAAGGACAAACAACAGTGACACCTTTTCAAAGACTAACTCATGGGATTTTAACAATAATCTTGTCAGGTAACTAGTACAAGAATGACCAACCTCATTTTACAGATCAAGAAGCTGAGACTCAGAGAACTTGTGTGGCATCATAGGAAACTAGCAGAGCCAAGATTAAAACCCAGCATTTCTGGCACCAAAGTCAGTACAATATTGATTGACAGAATGAGGACAGAGTCAGGGACTAGACCTGTGCTTTCACTGGTGTACAGCAGGGGCCAGGTTGGCAAACTGCAGCTCATAGGCCAAATCTCATGAGCTAAGAATTCTTTTCTATTTTTAAAAACAATAAAACTTTATTTTAAAATGTAAACACCAGGGGCCAGGTGGGCAAACTACAGCCCATGGGCCAAATCTCATGAGCTAAAAGTTGTTTTATATTTTTTTACAACAAAACTTTATTTTAAAAATGTAAACACCACTCAACTCAAAACTGATGGCAACAAGATTTGGCCAAAGGCCATAGTTTGCTGTCCCATGGTATAGAGAACTTCTAAGTGAAGAAACTCCCTCCACTTATGCAAGTCAGCACCTTCTCTGTAACAGAGTTGTCTAAAGCAGAGATGTCAAATAAATAGTCCACAACTCTCCCAAGAACATCCAGAACCAGATTAAAATGTAATTGGGAAATAGCTTAAAAATGGATAAAAATACCATGAAACATACACAGTATTCTAACTCAATATGCAGGCTGCAGAGATCCTCATGTATAGTTTGTTGGTCCCCCTTCTATTCAAGTTTGACCATTGGTTTAGAGCACTGAGAGGTTAAGTGATCTGCCTAGGGTCACACAGCCAAGATGTACTATTTTCAGGTATTGTTGTTGTTCAGTCATGTCTGATTCTTCAGGATCCCATTTGGGGATTTCCTGGCAAATGGGTTACCATTTCCTTCTCCAGTAGATTAAGGGAAACAGAGGTTAAGTGATTTGACCAGCATCTACAACTAGTGAGTATCTGAGGATGGATTTGAACTCAGGTCTTCTCGACTCCATGCCTGGTGCTGTCTTCCCTATGCCCAAAAGTCAAGACAACATGTGATGTCATTGGTCCTCTTCAAAAATGAAAGCCAAACAACAATTCCTTACAAGGCAGTAAACTGGAGAAAAAGTAGGAGAAAAGTAAACTGGTGAAAAATGTCAGATCATTTTATTTTCCTTTTTAGCAAAGATGGTTAAAACAAAACTGAATAAACTCTCATTTTTAATTTCCAGGTGAGCTATTAACTCTCCATCAGTACACATATAATCAGTATCCAAGATATTAATGGAAACTCTGAAAGTCACAGGAACCTTTTCTCCATGACAACAGCTGGGGTGACTAATCAGGCATTTCCTGCTTTTACAAAGATAGAGATATTTACTGAAATATAATGTAGTCAGAGGAACACAATGGAAATGAATGAGTTTGCCTAAATCAACAGCAGTACCAAGTTACTGATATAAGTGCATGTGTTTAGGCAGGCCCAAACACAGCCTGCTGATTATTGGATGGGAAGACCTGAAAGGAAATAAACATTTATTAAGCATCTACTTTGTTCCAGGCACCACAGTGCCAAATCACTTTACAAATATTATCTCATTTGATCTATACAACAACCCCGAGCAGCAGGTGCCATTATTATTCCCATTTTACAGTTAAGACATTATGACAGAGAGCAAATCTCCCCTTGGTATAGCCCTGTGTAAATATGTGGGTATACAAAGCCTAGAAAAGGGAAATGGTGGGGAGAGGACCAAACGGGATGCGATAGGTTTTTTTTAAATTAATAAAAGCCAAAGCAAAACCAAGGAGAGATAAAATATAGTAAGTACCTTCAATGCTCTGTGGACCCACGAGATTCATAGCTTGATGAGCCGGATATTCTACACGGGGCCTGGCAATGCCCAGCTGTTCCATCACCCCATGGAGCAACCTCTGAATATCTGCTTCTGAGACTCGGTCTGGGGTCCGAGGACTATGAGCGGATGACTGAGTCCATCCTAATGCCAGCCAAAACACCACATTGTATAAGACAGCAGGCAGCATCATGGAGTCTATTCTCACCTGCAAAAAGAAGAGAGACCAACTATCAACTGGCCATAAGGGGAAAAGGGACTGTGTGGTTTTCAAAAGAGGGGGAAAGCAGGCGATTGAAACTTTAGGTTACTGAGCCTGACCTCAAATCCTGGTAAAATTCTAGGTCTGTGAGAGTTTAGAAAGGGAAGAGGTGATCACTATGATCCAGTGTGGGTGTATTAAGAACAAGTCAAGTCAAATGAACCTTATTTCTTTTTGTTCTCAAGGATATGAACACAGCATATCTTGATAAACAACAAAAAAAAATAATATTCTTTTGGGCAAGATGTAGAAATGTGGACTGGATGACAGTGTAGTGAGTTGGATTTGGAACTGGTTGACTAACCAGACCCTAAGTGTGGTGGTGAATGGAGTGATCGATGTCCCATTGAAGGGAAGAGGGCTATGATGGAATGAAGCTAGACCCTGTCTTTGGTCCTAATCTAGTCAAAATTTTTTCCAGTGACTTAATGGAAGACATAGGTGGCAAGCTTTTAAATTTTCAGATAGCACATAGCTAGGAGGAGCAGCTAATATACTGAAGGACAGAACAGTGATCCAAATGGGTATTGATAAGCTGAAGCTAACAAGGTGAAACATAATCGTAAGAGGGACACAGACCAGATCTGTGGTTTCATTGGGACAGGGAACTCCTCGATGAGGATAGTCCCTCTAACAATGCAAGTCAATCATCTGCAATATATAGTTTCAGAGTTGCCCAGAACATTGAGAGATTTAAGTGACTTTCCCAGGATCACACAGCCAATACGTACCAGAGGCTGGACTTCAACTCAGGTCTTCTGTAGTTAAAGCCTGACTTCTACCATGGTGCCTCTCTATAATATAATCATAGATTAATAAATACTGTAAATGTGGCAGAATATATTAAAGATAAAAATCTGCCATTTGGTTTTAAAAAACCAACTATCAAGTGCAGGGCAGGAGGGATATCGCTACACAGCAATTAAAGTGAAAAAGATCTGGTGAATTGCACGGACCAAAAACTCCATACGAGTCAAAAGTGTGATGTGGCAACAGCAAAATCAAAATCAAATGCAATTTTGGTCTTTATTAATATTCAAAGCCAAGGAGGTAGTGGGTAACCCTGCCATACTCTGGCTGGGTCAGACAACATATGGAGCATTGCATCCTAAGAAGGAGCTGACCACAGAAGTGAGAAGGCTTGAAACCATGCCATATATTAATTAAAGGAATCAGAATGTTAAACCTAGAGAAGATTGAGGAGACACAGGATGGCTACCCTTAAATTTCTGAAAGATTCAAAGGGTCATAATTTGGAACTTGAAAGAACCCAAGAAGTCATGCAGTCCAACCCCATCATTTTACAGATGAGGAAACTGAGGCCCAGAGAAGCAAAGTTACTCGCCCCAGAGGAGGTCAGCAGCATGGCTGGGAATTTTAACTCAGGTCCTCTGACTTTTAATCCAGTATACTTTCTACTACACTACACTGAGTGGGTATGTGGAAGAACTATTAGACTTCTTCTGCTTGGTCCTGGACAACCGAACATGGAACTACGAAGAGAAATTACAAGGAAGCAGATTTCGCTTTAATATAAGGGAAAAACTTCCTAACAATTAGACTTGTTCAAAAATGGGATGGACTACTTAGGGAAAGGGATATAGGGAATTTACCACAGGTGAACACAGGTCACTAGAGGTCAAGGATGCTGTATCTCTATACACGTTCAGATACAGGCTAGACTAAAGGACCTTTAAGACACCTTCAAAACCCCAAATTCTGTGATTCTAAGGTATATTCATGGTGCCACATCTATGACCGAACTGCAAGGTTCCAGGACAACTTGAATATGATCAGGAAAGTTGAAAACTTACTAGAGGGTTGGTACTTTGACTCCACCCAGTCACTTTTAGTGGGTGTGCAAAGTATGGCATAAGCTTAGGTGTTGCATGAAAATAAACACACACACACACACACATACACATTATGTGAAATATCTTCACCTAACACAATGCTCTGTACCCAGGAGGATCAATACACTAATTCATAATAAGGCTAGGTTAGGGGAGCATTCCCAAGCTTTTTGCCCTTTTCACAATCCCCTCTGAAGTCACAGAATTACAGTTAGAGAGTTAAAGGGACCTCACCAACCATCTAGTCCAACCCATACATGAAAAGAATATGCACTTTAACATACCCACCAAGTGGTCCTTTAGCCTCTGCCTGAAGAGCTCCCATGGGGGGAAAGCCACTAGCTTTGAAAGTCATTCCATTTTTAGACAGCTTTGTTAGGTATGGGGCAGCTAGGTGGCTCACTGGATAGAGTCAGGAAGCCTCATCATCTCAAGTTCAAATCTGGCCTCAGACACTTACTAGCTATATGACCCTGCGCAAGTCACTTAACCCTGTTTGCCTCAGTTTTCTCACCTGTAAAATGAGTTGGAGAGGAAATGGCAAACCAGTATCTTTGCCAAGAATATCCCAAATGGGGTCACAAAGAGTTGGGATGTGACTGAAATGACTGCACCATAACAACAAAAATTGGTAGATAATTTTTCTTAACATCAAGTCTAAACTGGTTTCTTTGCAACCTCCATCTAACATTCCTATTTCTGCCCTCTGGGGCCCAAAAGAATAAGTCTAATCTCTACACCACATGACATCCCTTCAAATACTTGTAGACAGTCATCATGTTGCTCCTGAATCTTCTCTTCTCCAGGCTGAACGTGCCTAGTGCCTTCAACCAATCTTCATGGGTGCATATCACCCTACTACATAACCAATCAAAAGAAAATGAGGTGGTTTCCTTACTAATGGGAGGGGTATAGTAGTAATATCATTTCCCCTCTTCTCTTCTTCTACCCAACCCTATCCTCTGAATAGCAAAGACTAACAAGGATGAATTGTTAAGGACCAAATCATAATAGTAAGAGAAAGAAAAGTGGCTGGGGGAAAAGTGAGATAGAGAATGGAAAGTAGTTGTATTGTATGAGATGCTGCTGATACCATCATTCATTCACTCAACAAATATTAAATAAGGACTTACAAAGTGCAGTCATTATACTAAATGCCCACTGGGAGGGAGGTATTAACACTTTCTATTTGCTTTGAAGTAGCTCTAATAAGGGCAAATGCAAGAGTATACAAGTAACTACAGTACAAGAAATATAAGGGCCATATGAGTAGTATGAAATGTTATTCAGAAAATTCAAGGGACAGCTAGGTGGCATAGTGTATACAGCACTGGCCCTGGATTCAGGAGGACCTGGGTTCAAATCCGATCTCAGACACATAACACTTATGTGTGACCCTGGGTAAATCACTTAACCCCATTGCCTAACCAAAAAAAAAAAAAAAAAAGAAAAGAAAAAAAAAAGAAAATTCAGAAAAAGGAGAGTGAATTCAATTCAATTTTTTGAATATGTATTGGGTATCTTTTAGGCTAGCTAGGATGATTACAGTGCAGAGAGGTAGTGTTGTCAACTAAAGAACACTGATCTAGGAAACCTAAATTTAAATACAGGCACTGCCACTGTGGGACCTTGCACAAGTGACTTAACTTCTCTGGGTCTAAGATAGCTCACCTATAAAATGAGAGGCTTAGCTCCTCTTAGATGATTTCTAAAACTCTTTACACCTTTCAGATTCTGTGAGTCTTCTTCATGATGGAGGATATACACTTAAGCTGGGCACCAAATGAAAGATGAGACAGTATGATTTTAACAGGCAAAGATGAGTGGGCATCAGGATGGTGTTATTCCAGGCAGAAAAAGGTAGGAAATAACATCCGAAATATAGATAATGTTTTAAAATTTACAAAGCTGGAAGTCCTGAGTTCGAAAACTCAGAAACTTAATAACTGTGTGACCCTGGACAAATCCCTTAACCTTTCTCAGACTCAGCTCCTGAAGTAACTGAAGTTAAATGGTGTTAAGGGACTTAACAAAGTTTGAACAACTATTAGTGGATAAGCTAGGACTCTAGGTCTTCTGTGCCAGGGAGATGCTGGTAAATGTTTAATTATTGCTGGGATTTAGGAAAAGAGAGAGAGGAAAGTACACACAATACATTTTAAAATTTAATCCACATTATTAAAATTTTCTCCATCCCTTTCTCAAATCTTGACAATGAACAAAACAATAAAGGAAGCCCTGATTTGTAATGTTAGCTAATTTCCAAGGTGTAAATGCTCACATTGAAAATTTAATAACTGGCTCCCTCAGATTCTTAGTAGCTCAAGCACACCTCTCTGACTGTCTCCCAATCTACCACACTAGAGCTATCTCTCTGTAAAATCAACTAGCCCAGTGCCTTGGACGCTTTTTTCTCCATAAACTAGAGCTTCTACCTTATTGAGACAAAAAGGGGATATGACAGTCAGCAGAAAAAGTGATCTCTAAGCATCATCACTTCTCAGGATTTTGAGGAGCTGAGGAAGAGCTGAAGTGAACAAATGAAATTGTTTGATCTCTATTTCTCCCATACCTAACACTTCATAACAAAGAAACAAACAGAAATTGTTGGTCTCAGCCTATGATTTCATTGTTTAGATAATTTTTTGTGAGAAAATTCCTTCTGCCAATTAAGTTTCATCCAGGGTGTTACAGAGCCAGCATGTGTCAGAGGTTTTATTTGAACCCAAATCTTCTGGGCACAGACCAGCTTTTTATCCATTACAGCAGGCTCTCACAAATTACATAGTATTTTTAACTTTTCAAAGCATTTCCACCTATCTCAGCTCCTTTAATGGAGGAGGAAGAGGCAGAGAAATCAGAATAGATTAAGATCTTGTAAAGGCCCTTGGAGATGATCTAGTCCAATCTCTTCATTTTATGAGAGAAAATGGACGCCCAGAAAAGCTAAGAGATTTTCCTAAGGTCCCAAAGGTAGTATCAGTCAGGATTTGAACTCAGATTCCATTTCTCCCAGTTCAGCAACTGTTTCCACTATACCTTAGTACCACAAGTTTTATACTTTCCAAAATTGTAGGGAATGGGAGGATGGGGGGTGGGATTGGTTTGTTAAGATTAGGAACAGATGATGCTGTTAAAGGGAAAAAAAATAAGCTCCTCCAGGCAGTATGTACTAAATCTTGGCTTCTCTTTCTACTCCACCACTGTTTTTCCCTGTCCAAATCATTAACCTTGCTAGAATTAATCTCCACCTCCAACCAGTCAGTATCTCAGTTCCCTCTCACTTTTCCCTTTCGCCCTATTTTTCTCCTTCTACTTAGAGAATAACTTCTGGACAAAATTAGACAACAAAGCGTTTTTTTAAGTTTTTCTTCCTCCTTCCCCATCCCCCCCCCACCCAATAAAACGCTTTCATATAAAGTGGTTTGATTTAGTTCATGGAAAAAAAAAAAAACTTCACTTTATTCTTGATCCACCCTAAGAAAGCAGTGAAGACGGGCAGCAATGTGCCAGGGTAGAATCTGCAATTCCTGCCAAAAATGCAGGTGGCAGCCAAGTCTCTCTCCATCTATCTCCATCACTCCCGCGGATGGCGAAGGCGGGGTGTGTGTCTATCTCACCACCACACAATACAATTCTGTACAGATCAGATCTCCGCCCGCTCCCCCTCCGCCCCACCCCAGTCCCCAACCCCTTATCTCTTTCCTCCATCACTACCTCTTTCCCCAAGCTGATTCCCCCAATTTAGCTCTCACAAAATTAAACTCTCATCCCCTCCTCCTACATCCCAAACCAAATATCCGGGCCTCAGTTCCAGTCCTCCTGCATCCCCATCTCTAAGAGAAGCGCTCGCTTACGGGTATATGCAAGGTAGAACCGAAGTGGGCGAGGGGTGAAGGGGGGGAGGGGAATACATGCCTCACTTCCTCAGGGCTACTCACCCGTGCAGCTAAGAGGGGTACTCCTGCGAGGGTCTGCCCAGCTCTCTGGGCCTGGCTTAAAGAATCACTAGTGCGTCACCCCCTTCGCTCCGCCTTCCGCCCCTCCCCTGGGCAGGTGGCTCCACAGCAGCCTAGTTCCAGCAGCCTCTCCCCTCCAAGCCTCTCTCCCAGGCGCTCCACCTCCCACCCCATGGCGCCTGGACCAAGGTACCCACGGATGGATACGGTGTGCGCCTGCTTCTTCACGTTCACCTTTCTCAAGGCTCCCGCAAGGACAAGGCCACTACTTAAAACTCTGCTCCCGTGGTTCTTTGAAATCCTTTTAAGTGTGTATGCACTTGTAAAGGGCGACTTGTGTTATCTTTTAACCCCAGCTAGATTAATAATATTAACATTTATATAGCGCTTTAAGGTTTGCAAAGCGCTTTACATTTGTCTCATTTTACCCTCATGACAACCTTGTGAGCCTATTTTACAAGCAAGGAAACGGGCTGGGAGACCTCAATAGACTTGTGTAGGGTCACTCCTCAGTCAATAAGTACTTATTAAGCACCTATTACGTGCCAGCCTGAGGATACAAAAAAAGGCCAAAAGTCCCTGCTCTCTTGTAGCTCACACTCTAATGGGGGAGATATGAAAACAACTATGTTCATATGTTTATATATACACACACAAGATAAATTAGAGATAATCAATAGAGGGAAGGCATCATTTTTTAGTTATTACAATGAGCCTCAGTTAGACATCATACTTTGGGTCACACAGCTACTGTGAGGCAGAATTCAAATTTAGGCCTTCCTGATTTCAAGTCAAACATTCCATCGCTGCACCACGTAGCTACCCTAAACTGAGAGTAAGCTGCTTCTGCAGCAGGGACTATATTTTATTCTAGCATGGTATACTCAACCTAGGTTTTTAATTAACATTTGTTGAACAACAACAAAAAAATACAAATTTCTTCCATGCTGGAATAAAGAATATGCTAATATGTATCTCTCCCTCCCCAATCATGTCATCCTAGAAAGGATTTTAATTACAAATTCCATTTTATTTTAAATTGAAGGAGGATAACAGGGCATACAGATATAGCTGTGTAGACAGGAGAGAACAGGTTGAAATAGTGTCAGGAAATTTGTAAAGATTTTGGCAATAGGAACAAATAATGAAACAACTTTAGAATAAAGGAATCCAAACCCATTTTTGTTAGTGGTGATGGTGGGAGTTAGTGGGAGTGCAGAATGATCAGTATGATGACAGAGCAGGAGGAACTGTCTGGGAAAATAAGGTAGATATACATTTGAAAATCACTATTTCAAAGGACAGAAAGGAACCATGGTGTCTAAGTTAAAGAATCAGCTTCCAACCTGGAGGTTTTAACCCTGGGTTAGGTTAGTCTTTTAATTTCTCAGTGCCCCAGGCAACTCTAAAACAATCTAGTGGCAGAACACCTGCCAATTTGCATTGATAGGAGTTCCCTTCACTGATGAAATTCACAGATTAAGACCAAAAATAAAAGTTCAAAGGAATGCAAGACCTAGAAAGAGACAGCATGGGGCAGTGGACTTGAATCTGTAGTCCTACACATAAAAGCTATGATCCAGCTACAGGGAAATATAGTGAATAGAGAGCTAGCTTTGAAATTGGTAAGATTTGAATTCAAGTCTCACCTTTGGCACATACTAGCTGTGTGTCCCAGGGCAAGTCACAAACTCTCAGTGGTACAGAACTATCTGTAACTATAAACTGAAAAGAAGGTGCTGACTCCATTTACTGATGGAGCTTCCTCATCTGGAAAATCCGTATGTCAAAGAAATTACAGGTCCAGTCTCCATCCCTAAGGCACGTCTAACCATGTTACTCCTCTACTCAAAAAGTCTTCAGCAACTTTCTATTACCCCACTAGGAAAAAAAATCTAAACAACTATTTGACATTTAAAAATACCTTTCACAATCTGGTTCCAGCCTGTTATTCCCCCTCGATCACTCTACCAAACTAGTCTTCTCAATTTTCCCCCTACAAAACATTTTATATTCAATCTCTGACACATTTTTTATAGTTTCAGACAATTTTCCAGGACATTCTTATTTTAATATCTATGCTAAATAAATAACATTTAAACACAATCATTACAAGCCTTCATCTTAAGTTGAATGTACATTGATGTTTCAATTATATCAAAATCCAAATTATTTGTATACAGGAATCACCAAAGATCAAAGTTACCTCAAGTTTTACTCTTCCTCCTTAAATACTTTTAATTACAAATAGGACAAGACAACAGGTACAAACATATTTGTGCAAATTAACTTTAAACATACAGTATGGCTTAAAAGTCATCAGTTGTTTCTGCATCATAATCATAGTACACTGATTGGCCTGACTGAGACACCACAATATAACTCGGACTGACTCAAACACATTATAAAAATCCATGCAAATGCACAGCAGAACACACTTGTTCTAAGTATATGTGATGTTGAAACATTTTTTAAAGAACAAAAGAGAAGTTTCAAAAATGTTATATCAATAGTAAAGGTATCAAATGAAACTTTCCACAAAGATTCTGAATATTAACAATATAATTAAAGAAATAAGACAAAAATAGTTAATTAATTTATTTTCTTGACATATCTAGCCTTTTTCTTTGCTGAAATTTTATCTAACTTAGGAATTCAAAGAGGCAATAGCCTAGTCTTCCTTTCATTTCCAAAGCCATTTATTAAAAAAAAAAATTACGTCTTAAGAACAACTCATAAATCCAGTCAGAAAAACGTTTTTAAAGTTAAATCAGGGCAGTGAAATTTGTACAAACATAAAAACCCAAGACATTTGTCACTGAGATTTTAAAACATTAAAAAAAAACCAATAAAACAATCAGTCTGAGCTACAAACTGGCATGGATATATGCTACAGTTCAAGCACCAGAATCTTAATCCTATATACATTACTAAATCAAGAAAAAAATGTTCTGTAATTACAGTTCCAGAGGTTTAGTTGTTGGCAGTAGCTGAACCTTTGCTATTGGATTCTTTGGAGAACCTTTATACCAAACCCTTTCTCTTCCTGGTGGTTTTCTGACAACACTCTTCTCTTGAGTACCAACAGAAAAAGCTGCACTTGTATTTACAACAGATTTTAATGACTCATGATTAGTTAGGTCATCCAAAACTGACTTGATTTGGCTACCAAGTATCACCTTCTGTTTGCAAACTCTTGTAGGTCTCAGAGAAGTACCCCATGAGTCTGGGTGTCTCTTCACCTTTGGGCAAGGTTTAGAAGATGACTCTATGCTGGATTTGGAAGTTAGCTCTGCGCTTGACTGGTCACATGGCACAAACTTTTGTTTTTGCTTATGCTCTGAATAAAAAAGAGCAGCAGAGGAATTGTTTGATGTGCTTTCTATATGAGAAGAAAGATCACTATCACAGCTAATGGATTTAACTAATGGGGAAGGCACCTCTCTCAAACTGGCCAACCTCCCCGACTGTCTATTCATTTCTATTAAGGAATTTATCCTTCTGACAGACTGACGAACAGGAGTACGCTGAAATTTCAGAGGTGACTTAACTTTGCTTTCAGTTCTTGAATCATTTAATGAAAGTTTATTAAACCAATGTATGTGATCTGAAACCCTTCCATGATCTGTCGTCTGAAAATCCCCTGGAAGAGTTTTATCGCAAGTTTGTACCAAAGACTGCTGTTGAACAGTTCTTATGTTCCTAGGTAATTTTGATATATGACATGTAATCTGTCCTGAAGATTTGGTGACAACTTCCTCAGAATTAGAGCAACTCAGTTCATTTTCTTCAATATTAATTTTAGTCTCTTCCACTGTCATGATTTCTTTGTCTCTAGGGAGTTCTTGTTTATTTGTTTGGTCATTCCTAGGAAATTCTTGCTTATTTAAATAGTCCTTGGGCATATTTAAATGAAGACTCTCATCCGATTTAGTTGTTTTCTGAATTGTATGAGATTCCATAGTGGTATCTGTTACCAAATTTTGAATTTGATTTACTAAGAAGTTTTGCTCTGGAACAATGGAATCCTTTTTATTAGTATGGTTTTCATCATGCTTTTCCATAGACAGCATTGTCATTTCATGATAGTCTTTAGCTTCAGATAGATTCTTCTCTGGACTAAATTCTACATTAGGTACTTCATTTAATTTTTCTTTTCTTGAATAAGATTCTGAGGGAGGATTGTCACTTATCAAAGCATTAAGATTACTTCCAGATTCAGAAAATGCTTTCTGAATTTTCACTAAAGTTTCTGTGGTTAAATTATTTTCATCTCCACTAAGAGAGCTCCCA
>NW_020954572.1:28969649-28974862 GCF_900497805.2 Vombatus ursinus | reverse complement strand
GTTAGGCTGTTTTCATGTTTATCATTTACATTAACATCTGTGAGTTCACAAGGAAATTCAGGTGGTATTTCAACCGTAAGGACAGGTTCAGAAGGATTACTTTCCTTGTCAAAAGTTCCCATAAGAAGTGATGTCCCATTTGTACAAATTTCTTGAAAATTGGTATTATTAGGTCCAGTCCAAGACATTCGGTAATTCACGTCATCCGTTTGTTCTGGAGTTAGCAAATTTTCCTCAGATTTGCTGATATGCTTTGACCCTGAAAATGAAATGGTTCAGAAATAAAATATATTTAACTTAATAAATCTGTGAGACACCAGTGTGTCAGCTCATTTTATTTCCAAAGCTCCTAAATTAAAATAAATTTAATCCAATAACAGAAACATTTTGAAAATAAGAAAGTTGATTATGATTTTAACAATTTGTCAACTATTCATAAAAAGTAATCACCAGTACAAATACTTTACACAATAATTTAATGCCAAGATAACTACACATTATCTTTTCTTTTGTTAATCTTTAACATTTTTCTAAGTCTTTTTAGTAAATTATAAAGTTATTACACATACATACCTTTCTTTGTTAATCTTTCATCAACATCTGGACTGAAAAGCAGTCCAGTTTTTACAGATTCAATCCTATTTTTAAAATCTTGTTGACTTGCAAGTCTTCGTCCAACATGTTCATATCTATTCAAACCAGAACATCTGTTCTTTTGAGAAAAACAAATTTTGAAAGCTTGGGTTATGAAATTAATTATTCAATTATAAATTAAAGGTAAACTAAAACAATGATTTCAGAAAAATAACAAGACTGATGGAAAAGAAACTAACAATAATTAACATTCTACAGGAAGTCTTATTCAAAATAACTACAGAATACATAAAGTACATAAGAGTCAATCTATCAAAATACACTCAAGCTCTAGACAGATACAATTACAACATGCTCCTGATATATAGCAATACAGAAAATGACTTAAATAAATGGAAGGATATTTTGTGTTGATGCCAAGGGCACACCAATGTAATACAAATGATGACAGAACCAAAAATAATATACAGAGTGCTATTCTAATCAAATAACTGAGTGTTTTATAGAATACAAAATAAGAGAAAAAATTCATTTAGAGGAACAAAAGATCTGGAATCTCAAGGGATTATCATGAGAAAAAGTAGGAATGACAAGGGAATAGTATTTCTAGACCCCAGATTATTAGGGCAATATGGAAATAGTTTAAGAAAGTGACTAAAATGTCCATTCCTCTATCCTAGAGATACCACTGGCAGACATAATACATCAAGTAGGTCAAAGACAAAAAAGGTTCCATATGCCAATATACTGATAACAGTACTTTTCGTAACAGCAAAGAACTAGAAGCAAAGTAAATAGAGACCCCATCAACTAGGAAGTAGATAAGCAAATAGTTATATGAATATAATGGAATATTGCTGTACTGTAAGAAACTACTAATATGAGGGAGAGAAATATGTAGTCTTATATGAAATAATGCAAAGTGAAGTAGTCAGAACAAAAAATATTACAATGACCAAGGAAAAGATATGAGAATGTACCTCCCTCTCTCTTTTTTCGGATATTAAGGACTATGTACATGAGACACTGTATACAATGTCAGACTTGATTGTTGTGATGTGCTGAACTATTTTCTTTTTTATTCTGTTATTTAGGACAGCTCCCAAGAAAGAAGGTAGAGGTATATTGGAAAGTGAAAAACAAAAAATACAAATGAAAATGCACAAAACTTAAAAAAATAAAGTGTAAACTCTTTGTAGTTATCAGAGTCCAGTACATACAAAACATGAGGTTTAGAAATAAACTACTCACAGTGAAAATTTTACTTGTGGATTACTAAAAGTATAGGCATTTTTAGTAGCACTTAATAGTATTTATGGCTGATTTGGTATTTTTTGGCAAATTAGTCACTAAAATTACAAGTCTGAAATGAATGAAAAAACAATGAAGGAACAAGAAATACTTACTATATCTCTGCTACTTTTCTTCAGACTAAACTTGAGACGAAGAGATCTTCGGACCTTTTCTTTACGACTTATCTTAGGAGAGAAGCAACCTGCCTTCCCTGATTCCACCCTAATAATTTTTTTTTTTTTGCAGAAGAAAGAAAAAAAGCAATGTTTGAAAACGAGACAATCTAAGTTGTATATGCTGCCAACAATATTCCTTCCGTGGAGTAGAACTTAAAATAAGAATCCATTTAGTGCTCATCTCCTAAAAGAATAAAAATACCAGATAACTCTTGTTGGAGGAGTCCTAACTATGTGGGACCTTTGGCAAATCATAACTTGATGACAGTTTCCTCATCATTTATAACATGAGGGTTTAGATCAGATGATTTCTAAGGTCTATTCTAGATCTAAAATTGTATAAGTAGTGGGAATATGAAAACTTTGTGTACCAAATTATCATGCTTCTGATAAGAATTATTCATAGTCCTTGGAACCTGGAATCAAAAAGATTTTTAAAGCACAAGTAAAACATTAAGATTATATACTGTAGGACAAAATAGACAAGGTTTTAATCAAGCAGAGGTGGCTTTTCAGATTGGGAATCTTTCTTTGGTTGATAGAGAAAAAAAGGAAAAATGTTCTTAACTAATAAGAGCACTTTGACAGGGATATTTTCAAAAACATTTTATTATTTAAGTCATATCAATTTGGAGAAACAATAAATAACTGAAAGCAAACTATCAAAATCACTTAAATAAGTTTCATTGGTTAAGTTAATTATTGAGGCAACTTACCTGCATACTTTTTTGCTTGCAATCCTTTTACTTCGCCTCTGAACACCTGTATTGAACAGATGATTTCCACTGATGGCTATGGGGGAGATTGAACTCTGAGAAGATGCACCAGGGCTTTCTTCTAATTGAACTATAAAAGCACCATAACATATAATAACTGTGATTTTTTAAAAGCACAAAACATTAATATTAATTTTTAAGACTTTTCAATTCCAAAAAAAATTTTTTTTTAAACTTTGGCTCAATAACCTTCCTTCATTTTCCTTTTACATAAAAAACTAGTTAATTTATTAATTTTATACTTTAGGAGGATCAAAAAAATGTTTAATTTTGTTTTAAATTCTGCTAATAACATGTGGAATAGTTCTTATATAGAAACTCTGACTTAATATCCCCAGGAGAGAATATACATTCCCTCTTTGTTTCCCCAACTCATGATAATTAGCTCAGGTAGTCAGAACATTATGCTAATAACCACTTGGATCTTCCTGTATTTTTTCCTCTTCCTTTGGTTTCAATTCACTCTCCAGATTCTCTTCTGACCTGTCTAAGTGCCATTTTCAGTTTCCTTTGCTGACGGAAATGTCCCATGTCCCACTCCTAACCATGTATATTGTCCAGGTCTCTGCCTTGGGTCCTTCTCCTCTTGCCTCCCTCCAGTTTCTCTTTACTCACACAACCACCACCCTAGTTTAGACTTTTCTCACTCTTGCTTGAACTACTATAATAGCCTAATTAAACTCTTAGCTTAAGTTTTGCCCCCTGCCCATGCATCCTCCCCACAGCCTCCAAAATAATATTCCTGTAACACAGAGTTGACCATATCACTTCCTTAAGAAGTCTTAGGGCTGTTAGGAAAAAAATACAAAATTTGCAGCTTGGTATTTAAAGCTTTTCACAATCTAGCTACAGACGACCTTCATAGATATTACCTAATACTCTCATGTAGTCTATGTTCTACACTGTCCCACCTGCTGTCCTCTGAATTTGGTAACCCATTTCCTGCCTCTATGCCTTTGACTGAAATGTACTACCTCCTTATCTCTGCCTCTTAAAATCTCTACTCCTCCAGATAGCTGGTGTTTTCATTCCCTCATCAAGTTATTTCATATTTATTCGTTTAACTGCTTATCTTCCTTTGTAAATTTTAAGTTCCCTAAAGGTAGAGACTTAAATTTATGTCTTTGGGAGGCCAGTGTCATTGAGTTGAAGAATACATGGTGGGATGTAAGGTGTAAGAAGACTGGAAAGAGGCAAGAAATTGGTATGGGGGACTGACAACTGGTCAAAAGGAGATTAGAGAGGTCCCTTTGCTGGCACTGGGTGCACGATTCTATTTCATTGCCCGTACACAAATCTGGGTTGCAGTCCTAGGGTGAGGAGGAGCACTAGCACAACAAAGCTTGTGGCTAAAGTGAGAGTTCTAGGGTGGAAAAGAGTGTTTGTGGACACTCACAGACCAGAGCACAGGTCGAGACCATCTTGGATGAACTGAAAACTTACAGACCCCCAAAACTAACTCAGAAAACAGCTGTACAAAAAAACCTGGAAGTTGGGACAGAGCCCCCTTCATCCCAGGAGTGAAGACCAACTTTAACATAAAGCTGAAAGTCGAGAATGGAAAAATGAGCATACAACAACAACAAAAAGAAACTGATCGTAGAAAGTTACCATGGTTACCAGGAAGATCAAAACACAAACTCAGAATAAGACAACCAAGTCAAAATAACTACATCCAAAGCCTCAAAGAAAAATGTAAATTGGTCTCAAGCCCAGGAAGAATTCCTGGAAGAGCTCAAAAAGGATTTTAAAAAGTCAAGTAAGAGAGGAAGAGGAAAAACTGGGGAAAGAAACGAGAGTGATGCAAGAAAAGCATGAAAAAAGTGTCAACAGCTTGGTAAAAGAGACACACACACATGCACAAAAAAAAAAGTGAAGAAAATAACACCTTAATAAAATAAACCAAATGGTAAAAGAGGTACAAAAATCCATTGAAGAGAATAACTCCTTAAAAAGCAGAATTGGCCAAATGGAAAAGGAGTAACAAAAATTCACTGAAGAAAATAATTCCTTACAAATTAGAAAACGGGCAAGTGGAAGGTAATGACTTCATAACACAGCAAGAAACAATAAAACAAAATCAAAAGAATAAAAAAAGAGAAGGAAATGTGAAATATCTCTTTGCAAAAACAACTGACCTGGAAAACAGATCAAGGAGACATAATTTAAGCATTGTTGGACTACCTGAAAGCCATGATCAAAAAAGAGCCTGGACATCATATTTCAAGAAATTACCAAGGAAAACTGCCCTGATATTCTAGAACCAGAGGGTAAAATAGAAATTCAAAGAATCCACCATTCACCTCCTACAAGAGATCCTCAAAAGAAAACTCTCAGGAATATTATACCAAACTCCAGAGCTCCCAGGTCAAGG
>NW_020954572.1:28957431-28969592 GCF_900497805.2 Vombatus ursinus | reverse complement strand
AAAAAATATTGTAAGCAGCCAGAAAGAAACAATTTAAGTATCATGGAACCACAAGGCTCACATAAGATTTAGCAGCTTCTACATTGAAGGATCAGAAGGCTTGGAATATGATATTCCAGAGGGCAAAGGAGCAAGGATTATAACCAAGAATTACCTACCCAGCAAAACTGAGTATACTCCTTCAGAGGAAAAAACAGACATTTAATGAAATAGAGGACTTTCAGGTATTCTGATGCAATCACCAGAGCTGAACAGAAAATCTGACTTACAAATACAAGATTCAAGAGAAGCATAAAAAAGCAAAGAGGAAAGAGGAATTAGGAATTATAAAGAATTCAATAAGGTTAAATTATTTACATTCTTACATGGGAAGATGACACTTTTAACTCCTAAGAACTTTATCATTATTAGGGCAGTTAAGAATATACATAAAGGGAACAGGTGTGAGTTGAATATGATAGGATAATATCTAAAAAAAACAAAATTATGAGGTGAGAAAGAAGAATGCACTGGGAAAAAGGGGAAAGAAAAGGTAGAATGGGTTGAATTATCTCATATAAAAAAGAGGCACAAGAGAACTTTTAGAGTGGAAGGGAAGATTTGAAATGGGGTTGGGGTGAGGGAGAGAAGAGTGCTTGAACTATACTTTCATCGCAAATGGCTCAAAGAGGAAATGACACACTCAGCTGGGTATAGAAATCTATCTTACTTGCAGGAAAGTGGGAGGCGAATAGGATGGGGTAGGGAGCAGCGCTGATAAAAGGGAGGGCAGATTGGGGAAGGTGGTAGTCAGAAGAAAAATTTGAGGATGAACAGATTAAAAGGAGAAGAATAAACAAGGGGGAATAGGATGGCAGAATTTACATCACATTTTTCTGATAAAGGTCTCATTTCTCAAATATATAGAGAATCGAGCCAAATTTATAAGAATACAAGTCATTCCCCAATTGATAAATGGTCAAAGGATATGAACAGGTAGTTTCAGATGAAGTAATCAAAGTTATCTATAGTCATATGAAAAAATGCTCTGAATCACTACTGATTAGAGAAATAAATAAAATCAACTCTGAGGTACCCCCTCCCCCCACACATACCCTATCAGATTGGCTAATATGGCAAAAAAGGAAAATGACAAATGTTGGAGGGGATGTGAGAAAATTGAGATATTAATGCATTGTTGATGGAGTTGTGAACTGATTTGACCATTCTGGAGAACAATTTGGAACTATGCCCAATGGGCTATAAAACTGCATAAAACTCTTTGAAACAGCAATACCACTACTAGGTCTGTATCCCAAAGAGATTTAAAAAAAAAAAAAAGGAAAAAAAAAGACCTATGCATACAAAAATATTTATAGCAGCTGTTTTTGTGGTGGCAATGAATTGGAAATTGAAGGGATGCCCATTAATTGGGGAATGGCTGAACAAGTTGTAGTATGTGATTGTGATGGAACTCTGTTGTGTTATAAGAAATGACAAGCAAGATGCTCTTAGAAACACCTGGGAAATAAGCCCAACTGGGAGAACACTGGACATACTAACAGCAAGTTTGTAAGATGATCACTTGTAAATGACTTAGTTATTCTCAGCAATACAACGATCCAAGACAATTCTAAAGGACTTATGATAAAAAATGCTATCTACACCTCCAGAGAAAGAACTGATGGAGTCTGAATACAGATCAATGCAATTTTTTTAAACTTTCTTTTTCTTGTTCGTTCGGTCTTTGTTTATTTTTCCACAAGACTAATATTGACATGTATTTTGTATGACTGTACATGTATGACCTATATTAAACTGCTTGCCTTCTGAAGGAGGGAGAGGAGAGAGAAGAGAGAATTTGGAACTCAAAATTTTAAAAAATGAATGTTAAAAATTGTTTTTACATGTAACTGGGGAAAAAAAACAAAATTTTTCTAATGAAAAAATTAAACCAACATGACAAAGGCATTTCTAGTATCTGTGGAGATTCCCAACCCCTGAAGGGCAATTTCTTTTGAATTAGGAATAAACTTTATTTGGGCAATACTTTAAGAAACTAGGCTAAAACAGAAATTTGAAGTTATAGTAAGAACATACTTAATTCAAATAAAACATTCCCAAGTTTGTAATAATTCCATATATACTGATCTATGTTCACATTTGTACTAAATAACCCACTTGGTATTTTACTGGAAGTCTAATTTTACTTACACAAGAAAATCTGATATATTATTAACTCAAATTTTTTATATTTAACCTCTCAGTTAATAAAAGATGCAGGTAGCAGTAGTGGTGGTAGCAGTCATAATAATATGATACTTTTGGAGACCAAAAGGCCTTCAAAGAATGGTCCAAGTTTCAATTGTACTACCTAAGCCAAAGTTTTTAAGAGTCCCTCCTCTAGATCAATACTCTCAGAAATATTTTTTACAACATATTATGCCTGAGAAAACCTCAAAACTCTGCAAAGGAGGAAGTCAGGCAATAGCTATATTATCATGCCTAAAAGTAAAGCATTAATTTGTAACTGTTTTTATGTTTCCATTTTTTAGATGTCCATGGTAAAGTATTAAAAGTATTAACCTTGAAAAAGCAATTTTTTAACATCACAGACATCTTCCCCAAAGTTTTTAAAAATTTTTTTGCCATGTTGATTTTTAGAAGTTTTTTAAGTGTTACCTTTGGTTTTGCTATGTGTATTTTTTTTTTAGAGTTTGAATATAAGGTTTCTCACTAAACAGTTATCACTATGTGAAACAATTTTTCAAAATGGGCAATAAAAGTTTACAATGTTACTGGACCCTAAATTTTTCTGGAAACACGCTACAGTAGAAAGAACATATTGAATGTCAAGACATTTGGATTCTAGTTCCAAGTCTGCTACTAACTAGTAGCATGCTCTATGATCCCATTGGGCAAATGATTCAACTTCTCTGGGTTTCAGTTTTCTCATTTATAAAATAAGGAAGCTGAACCATGATCTCTAGGGATCCTTTCCACCTATAAAGATCTATAATTTTACTCACGCAAAGACATAGTAATGATGGTAGACGTTAAGTATCATAATATCTTCTAGAAGTCTAATTCTGCTTAAAATAGACACATCTAATAAATTATTGTCTTGCTGATAATTTCATCTCTCAGATGGTAGAGTAAACTGGCAGGGAAACTAGAGGTTAGGATTTAATTCTCACCAAAGAAATGTAGTACAATGAATAGAGAGCTAACCTTGGGGACTAGGTTCACATCCCATCTCTGATATATATTGGCTGTGTGACCCTGGGCAAGTCATTTAATTTATCATGGCTCTAGGTCAGTAATATCAAACTCAAATAAAAACAGGGGGTTACTAATCTGTACTACGGATTCCTAGGTTGCATGCTAACTTAATTTTAAATTGTAATACTTTCTATGTTTTATTATATTTTTATTTACTTTGTTAAATATTTCCCAATTACATTTTAATCTAGTTCTGGCTACATGTTTAATATCTCTGCTCTAGGTCACTCTCTTGCACAGAAGGTGCTGGCCTGCATCAGTAGGGATAATTTCTTCACCCAAGACTTCCCTATACGAATGAAATCACAGTTATAGTCCCTAACACTAAGAAGGAAAAACTGGTGAGTGATACTAAAGTGACACACAAAAAAAACTGAGAAAATTGATTGTGACTACATCATCTTAAAGTGTATAAGGGATAGGAGGTGGAGCTGTGATTTCAGTGACTGCACCTATGATTTTAATAGTATAGGGAACTCTCAGGTGAGCAAACTCCCTTCACCAACTTATAGTCTTAGAGAAGTGCCCAGGGCACTGAGAGGTTAAATGACTTGCCCAGGGTCACACAGCCATTACATAGCAGACCATATGCCCACAGTTACACAGACATTATGTAGCTGACCCCAAGGCTAGCTCTCTATCCACTGTGCCAGGCTGCCTCTCCAGCATATGCGAGAGAAAGGAAAAGAACACAGGCCACAGTCATTTACCCTAAAATTGATTAAAACTGATTTTAAGTCAACGGTTGATTTTAAATCAACTGTTTTTTAAATTAGCTGTTGATTTTAAATTCAACAAAAAGATAGTCTTTTACCTACCTGGATTTACACCCAATAGAGAATAAATATGTCTAAATTAGAAGGGATAGTACAAGAACAAAATTCTGACTATATAATTTGTGTCCTGAGAAGGAAACTTTGTGTTTTAATGCACATGGGGTTGAGAGGAGAAATACCTAAAGGAACACTGTGGTATTATAAGTTATCTGATGTCTCATTATCTTAAAAGAAAAGGAACAAGAGATGGACAGACACAACAAAAGGAGAGAGATAACTGTATAGGAATACTATGAAGGAAGAGTAAAGCTCAGAATTAGCTTGTGAAAACTGCTAAAGATAATTGGTATATTAAAATTTATGTTTGGAATAAGACTACGGAAGAAGTAGCCATTTGCTTAGAGAAGATAGTATAATGCTAATTGATGACTAAAAGAAAGCAGAACTACTCAAATCTTAGACTGCTCCAAACTTCTCCAATAAAGAGAATGATCTTCAAAGCAGAAACAAAGGGAGAATTACCACCAAGACTAGTGAGGGGGATAATAAAGGTATATCATCTTGCCACTTTAAATCATACCAAACTAATTTAATTCCTTGTAAATTACAGATTACTAGATTAATAATTAGGCAGCTAGGTGGCAGGGGGGGGTACAGTGCTGGGCCTGGAGTCAGAAAGACTTGAGGTCAAATTCAGCCTCAGATATATACTTAGCTGTGTGATCCTGAACCTGAGCAAATCATTTAATCAGTTTGCTTCAGTTTCCTCAATTATATAATGGGGGAAATAATAGTATCTACCTAGTAGAGTTGTGAGAATCAAATGACATAATATTTGCAGCACAGTGCCTGGCACCTAGTAAGCACTATATAAATGCTTATTCCCTTCCCTAGTAGATTAAAGAAATGTCATAAATTGTATCTTGATCTCATCATTTGCATTTTGATTAAAGCATTTGACTTAAAAAATCTCTGATGTTTTTGTGAATTAGATAGTAAAATATAGGCTGGCTAAAACTATATGCAGATAGAATAGTAGATAAAAGTTATATCTAGACTACAAATTAGTAATTTGTTGTTAACAAGGAGGGATTTTTAGTGCAGTGTCACAAATCTATGTGATAGTCAATGACCTTAATTAGGGAAGCTTATCAAATCTGCAAATGATACAGGATAGGAATAGCTCATATTTTAATTCAAATCAAAATGTAAAATGACATTGACAGATAAAGCCTAGACTGAAACCAAAAAGATGAAAACTTTTTTTAAATGAGCAAAGGCAGAGCCTCACATTAAAATTTTGAAAAATCAACTGCACAAGCACATGATAAGGAAGGTTTGGCTTGGTAACAATTCATATAACAAAGACTTGGGGCTTTTAGTTGACACAAAGGCCACACAATTTTAGGCTGTATCAATAATATAGTAGGATACAGCAAAGAAAAACTCATTATCAATAATCACCTGCAAGTGTGTTTAAATTCTCTGAAAATTATAGATAATTAAAGAAATAGGTATAACAACTCTAAAATACTCCCTTATGTCTATTAAATTGGGGCAGGGATAATTAGAAATAATAAAATTATAATCTGGTGGGAATGTGGAGCAATTAATCAAATAACACACCATTGATTTTAGAAAGCAATACAGCATAAAAAATAAAAGCTACAAAATTGCATAGTCTATGACCCAATGGTTCAATTCCCTACACCAACTATTTCTTATTTACAACATGCAAGGAACTGTGTACGGCATTGGAAAAACAACGATAAATATGAAACTTAAGTGGTGGCCATTCTACCTGAGGTACTCACTACTAGGACAATATCCAAGGATGTACTAAGAGTAAAAAGAGACTTATCTTTTCCAAAAATATCACAGCAGCTTCACTCCTAACAGCAAAAAATTGAAAGCAACCCATGTGTTCAACAACTGAGGAATGATTTTTAAAACTGGTTATATGAATAATTCAAAATTATTGTACCCTAAACAATGAACAACTATGAAGAATACAGAGATATACAAAGACCTATGAAATGAAGCAAAGTGAAGAAAGGATAATCAGAACAATAGAGCCTGCTACGTAAATAAGCAAAACACTGGCAACAAAATATACTTACAAGGAGTTCAGAAAGAGATTAAGAAGAAAAGAGGATTATTATTAACTTTTTAAATGATCAATTCTATTTGATAAAACTGTAAATGACAAAAATAGATAAAAATAAAGATAATGGGAATCCTATTCTCTGTGCAGATCAGCCATCAGGAGTACTATGTCTAGATCTAGGCACCACATTTTAAGTGGGATATTGAAAGTGTAGAATATCTCAAAAGAACCCACAAAACCATGTAATTAGGAAAACAGTTGTAAATACTAGCGATGTTTTTCTTGGAGAAGAAATGATTAAAGGAGTTATTACTGCCCTCCAAATATGTAAAGGGCTATTATGCAGAAGAGGAAAATAGATTTTTTTATGTTGTTACTGAAGGCAGAACTAGTACTAATGGGTAAAATTCATGAAGAGAGATTTTTTTGGTTCAGGTGCCAGGCGTAGCATCAAAAATGACCAGAATCTCAAAAACCAGGCCCAACTAAGCACATTTTCTATGCACAGAAGTCTGAGATCTCCTGATATCTGGGTTGGAAACTACAGAGCCTGAGGCAAGTATAAAGTTGAATATAGCATTAAGGACCCAATCACCAGGTATTTATTGACCCAGACAATAGGTTCAAACTCCTGATGCCTTCAACTTCACTCCAAGCTCTCAGTATTCAGAGTAAGAAAATGTAAAGCATCATCATAGGATCCTGAAGAGGGAGAGCCCCAGTAAAATTTTACTTTTTCCTAAAGAATCCCAGTTGGAAGAAACCTCAGGAGCTATCTAATCTAATCTGTATCTGAACAAGAAATGTCTAAAACATCCCTAAAATGTGGTAACCCAGACATTAAAGGCCTCTAGTGGAAGGGGGGTGGGGGGAGGAGAGATTCACTACTTCCTAAAACAATCCATTCTATTTTTGGATAGCTCTAATTTTTAGGAAAATTCAATTCAATGTAACAAATATTAAGTGACTACCACAGGGCAGCTAGGTGGCACAATGGATAGAGCACTGGGCTTGGAATCAGAAAGACTCATCTTACTGAATTCAAATCTGCCTCAAACCCTTACTTATTCAGTCAATTAACCCTGTCAGCCTCAGTTCTTCATCTGTAAAATGAGCTGGAGAAGGAAATGGCCAGTATCTTTGCCAAGAAAACCCCAAATGGGGTCACAGAAAAGTCAGACACAACTAAAATGACTGAACAAGTTACTACTACTACGTGAAAGGTACTGGGCATATAATGATATAGTCCCATGTCCTCAAGGAATTCATATTCTATGGTGGGAAAACAACATATACACAAATAAATACTGGATTAGCAGTGGAGTGAGATCAGGAAAAGATACATAGATTAATATCTGAGTTGTGCTTCAAAGGAAGCTACGGATTCTAAAAAGAAGAGTTGAGGAGGGAATGCTTTATGTTTGCTATAATAAAACTGGAAAGGTAGGTTCATATCAGATTGTGAAAGGCTTCAAATGCCAGGCTAAGAATTATGAGAAAAGTGTGCCTCCCCCTCCTCTTAGCTAAGGATGCTCCAGATTTACATGAGAAAAAAGGCTATCAACACTGGAGATGGTGGCAAGAAAGGTACTATCTTCTAAGGAGAATCAGGTTTCCATTATTGCAAGATTTTAAAGAAAGAGTTATGAGATACAGGAATTTAAAAAAAAAAATTGGGGTCTTTAGAAGGTACAAAGGAATACCTGATCAAAGGAGGACTATGGGAGGGGAAGACTGAGAGTATGGGAAGATAGGAAGAGAAGTTTTTTGCCCCTTTATGTCTCAATCACAGGAATGATGGGAGTAGCAGCTGAGAATCACCCACAACAGAAAAAAATGACTAATTGATAAATACCCCTACCCTTTAGTGTCCTTCAATGACTAAGCACCAAGTCAGTGCAGGTCCTCACTGCTTCTGCCTCTCAGAGAGGCACAGAATCTCACAGTTCTGATACTGGCAGCAGAGAAAGAATAATCTGGCTGCCAGGTTGAACTCATGCTTTAAACTCATCCTCAATTCTCAACCCAAAATCCCCACTGTCATCCCAATGTGTTAGCTATTCCTCCCAGCTTTCTGCCATCTGTACTTTGATAAGGAGATCTGCATTCATTGATCCAACAAACACTATTATGACCTACTGTGTTTTAGGCACAGTCACAGATTGAATATGGGGATATAAAAATAAATACCATAGCTCTTGTGCTCAAGGTTTACAATTTTACAAAGAATAAACATTCAATTATTTGTTGAATGACTGAAACACAATTCACTGCTAGATAAATGAGGCATCACTATATACATGTCTATCCTTAATAGTGTAAATTCTATTTCCTACCTGATGCAGGTGTTGAAACACTACTGAAGAAACTACTTGGTAACAACTCAAAGTTGAAACTGGCCTTGATGGACTTCCTTTTTTTGCTTGAAAAGCCATATGAAGAATCCATTGGTAGTTTTCGTTTTGTCTTAGGTGTAAGAATCACTGGCGTCACTGATGACAGAGCTGTAATTTAAAGTTATGTCGTTTTTTTCAAGAAAGTTATATTTTAACAAAAACATACTTTAACAGAGCATCTAAAACCCCTATTATTTAAAGCTTGCTGGAAAAAAAGTACATCTACCTTTTAAGTAGATTAAGACTAAGGATCAAATAAACATCACAAAGTAAATTAAGGCTATGCAATAGTTTAGATGAAAATAGAATCTCAGTGCTAGCAAACAGTAACCTGAAAGTTAACCAACTGGTGGATTAAGGCAACTATGTTGCATATTATACAAACAACCATATTATATAAGAAAGCTGCACCCAGAGAGCTGAACCAAAAATTTATTGAAAAATTATTTTGAACTTAAACTTGTAACAAAATATGAACAACTCTTCTGAAGTTATACCTACCCTGTCGTATTTTTCAGACTTTATAGTGAACAATTTCGCACACAATTACATATGAACTGAAATATAAACTGGTTCAATTCCCTGGTATAGAATAAGTTAATAATAATAAAAAAAAAGAGTGCCTCCATTTCATTTACAAGAATGTGAGATGCAAAGTTGGATGAGCAACCCCCTTAAGCTATGTTACATGTTTAACAGTACTTAGTTATGAAGAGACAGAAAACTGTTTGAACAGATTAAACTATGGACAAGATGCCTAATTTTCTAATCTCAGAACTTCTAGTACAATATGACCAATATCATTAGTAGTTCTGAGACTCATACATACGAGTCTTTATATGAGGGGATCCCCTATATGAGGGGCTCTTAACTGGGAATCCCTGGTCTCACAAGAAATTTTCAGATAGATTTCAGGGGTTCATGAACTTGGATGGGGAAAAAAAATTACATCTTTATTTCAATATCATTGGTTTCCTTTGTAATCCCATTTATTTCATTTTATATATTTAAAACATATTTCAAGGAGTCTATATCTATATATGTTTATATAGATATAGATGGATTTCACCAGATTGCCAACAGGGTCCATGAAACAAAAAAGGTTAAAAACTTCTCCACTATGCAGTATTCCCAATGAAAATTCTAATTTATTTGGTATTACGTTCGCAATTTTTCCTTACTGTTAAAAAGCCAAATTTTGATTAAACCCAAATAAATTTTGCCAGAGAACAAAGTTAAAGACATACTGCAAAAGCTTCCATCTAGTATTATTATATATAATACCTACCAATTTTCTCTTGCTGAGGTGTAGTAGAGGGCGTTCTGTTAGACTTAAGCTTATTCAGTGCTCCACTAACAAAATCTGAAATGCAAGGCATATAGAAGCAATCATGTCTTGCTCTATTAATACATATTTAATATGTATGTCTTAATAAAAAACAAATTGCATTAGCACATACATTTTAATTAGGTCATTATAAGAAAAATAGTCACATGTGGAATTGATGCCCAGTAATAATGAAATACAAAGAAATTTTGCTCCTTTCAAAAGATAATCTTTTAATTAAATAGTATCTCTCAAGAGAGGATATTTCAATTCAAATACAGTCAACATTATGCTTCTGAGTGTTCCTCAGTAGAAAAAAAAAATCAGAAGGTACTCTTACCTCTGGGAAAATGCTAATTAAAAAGCAAAAGGTTTTAAGGAGTAAATGAAATTGGCAACTAAGTTGTAAATCTTCTGAAACGTGATTTTGGAATTTTAAAGTGAAACAATGTGTAAGGCCAGATGCCAAATATTACAAAATCACATTTATACAGCATTTTAAAGTTTTCAAATGTTTCCCTCACAACTCTGTTTGTGAGATAAACATCATTTTAAAATTTGTTTAAAATAATCAGTAAATGTTGATACTAAAAAATAATTGTACATTTTTCTGAATTCATTTCCAAATAATTCACCCCTTGAACAGTTTTACAATGCTAAAGAAACCAGGCCATTCTGGTGATGCAGGACAAATTCCACCTTAACAAACGCAAGTAAAAAGAATCCTCATTCTGCTTAAACTAGGGAGTAGAGAGACAAGTTAATGTGACAGGCATCCATAAAACCTTTATAACTAGAAAATGTTTTCATTCTAGAATATTAAAACATTTCTTACCTATAAGCTAACATAAGGACATTAAACATTTTATTGCTAAAAAATTGTAGAGCATGGTAAAAAACTAAAGTCAACCCTGAGGAAGACATAGAACGATTTTTACCAGATACAACTTACCTAAAATGAAACAGACAAGACTATAGCCACGAAACAGAAGGCTTGAGTAACTTTCTGCTGCTATCATGCAAGAAATATGAGGTGAAGGGGGTGTTTGTTATTCATAACCCCCATTTGAGTTCAGTCTATTAAGACTTTACTTCTGTGGCTTTAAAGAGTATAATTTCAATGTGGGCTTAAGGGATATACCTGGTAACCAGCAAGAAACTATTGAGCATAATGTCCTCCTTCAATATACCCATATATATAGTTGATGGTTTAAAACACAAAAACTATTTTAATCATGTATAGAGAGCTCAGATATAAATTGTATACAAGCAGGTGGTATTGTAAAATAAAGCAAATTACATTCAGAAGACCTGGATTCAAGTCTTAGGTATACTACTTAAGCTTGGTCAAATTTAACATAATAATCAAACCTAAATATTTGCATATTTCTAAAACCTCCATTCCTAGGTTAATCAGTTTTACCATATCCTCTTGATAAATATTATATGCCAGGTACCCAGTTCCAGGAATCATTGTCTTTTCAGTACCAATATTGATACATTAATTATAGATAACAGAGTCAACATTTATTTACATCTTTATCTTACAATGTTGTCTAGAGAGAAAAAATACAATCCACACACCCATTGAAGAAGCAAGATTCGTGTCATACTGTTTGCCATTATTACCTCATTGATTCAGGGTATTATTTAAAATATGAATAATATTATGCAGTTAATAAGTAGAACAAGGACTTATACCAGATAACCCAGATGTTACTATAGAGAATCAGTTCTGGCTTGTTCGAAATTAACCAGTTAGGTAGGGATAGGAGAAAGAAGGTTGTCAATCTCTTGAAAACAATTAATATTTCAAAGCTTCTGAGCTAATTAACAAGATAACTAAAAATACTTAACTGGAACAAAATATAAAAGGACAGCCTTTGCTGAAACAATAAATCTCAGAGAGGGGGCACTGTAAGGCTAGGTGAACTCTATGAAGGGAAAACTTGACAGTTGATACAAACTACCTTGTCCTTCAAGAGACTTCTACCTCAAGATCACATGTGTCAACAGATCTGGCATGAAACTTAGAATGTAGAAGATTTAAGCTTCTTCCTCGAACCTTCAGAGGGAAACTGAGGGAAGATCTATGAAACTGACTGTTAGAGCTAGAGTTATGAACACTCAGGAAGTACTAGGATAGAAACTAACAGGAAAGTGATCTTGTACTGGCATGATGGCTGGGTGCAGATAAGAAGTATCTGATACATAGAGCACTATCTTTTGACACAGATGAGGGCACAAAAAACTAAAAGGAAATAGGGCACTCTTCCTTTTCCCTCCCAGTAACC
>NW_020954572.1:28944864-28957394 GCF_900497805.2 Vombatus ursinus | reverse complement strand
CACTGAAAAAAGAAAAAAAAAAATGGACATAAAGGATAACAAAAAAATAGGCAATAGGACCATAGGTCACTGCAGTGAAGTTGGTAACAGGACAAAATAAATTTTCATAGACGCATATAATTCATAGGTAAAAGGAATCTTAGAGTCCACTTAAAAGCATCTTTATTGGTACTGGAGACAATAAAGAGCTCCTTTTGCTCCACCTAGGGAAGAAGGTATAAGGGAATCATGTGGAAAGGAGGGAGATACAAAATGATCCAATCTACTTAATTATGCCATTTTCCTTCCTGTGTATCGTCCCAGGGTTTTTATCTGTACGTTGATCTGCTCTTTCTGTATATCAGTCAAAAAATCATTTATTAAGCACTTATTATTTATTAAGTGTCAGGCACCATGCATATAAATTATCTAGCTTTTAGGCTTGACCTCTAGCTCTGGCATTTTGGTATATATAATCCTTCTACCTTTAAAAATAGAAAGAAGCTGTTTTGGATTTATATGTCTGTGTTGAGCTAAAATTTCTCTGAAAGAATATATATATGTGTTATTTTGGTCTTGCCTGATCTGTGTGATTTATTGGGGTTTAATCTATGAAAATGTAATCTACCAAAAGGAAAAGAATTAGACTTTTTGTCATCCTAAATCCTAAAAAAACGGTTTGCTTGCAAATAAAATTGGACTAGATGATCTTTAGGGTCCCTTCCAACTTTAAGTTATGAGTTATAAAATATATTTGACTTTATTAAAAATTGTATTACAAAGGACTGCAGTCTTACTGACTCTTTATAATATATCTTTTATCTATTCCTCCGTTTTTTAATGCTACCAATCTAGGCCAGGCTTTTACTATTTCACACCTCGATTAATCCAAAAGTCTTCCTCAATTCCTTTCCAGTCTTTCTGGTCTAAAAACAACCCTCTGTACTGCTAGAGAATCATCCAAAAATATCATTTCCATTACATCACCACTTTGATCAAACCTTGAATCTGATATCCATTACTTACATAAAAAAATCTAATTGCTTGGATTAGCGTTCAAAGGTTCTCCACCATCTGTCCTCAGTCTTCTTTTCTAAGTTCATGCCTTATTGCTCCTCTACTTAAATACTCATTTAAAGAAAGTTAGTCTACCCATTGTCTCCCACATATATCATTGCCCTACCACACCTAGATTTCCTCATCCAAACCAGATATTACTAATTTTTGAGTATCCAGATAAAATTCCAATAAGCCTTCCTTAACAATTCATTCCTCTTCAAGCCAAGAGCACTTTTTAACTACACTAGTCATTTAACACAATCTTACACTTGTTCATATTGGTATTTTTAACTTTTTGTAACTGGAACTCTATAGAGTTACATTCTGGTTCTGTCTTTGTCATTAGCTATGTGACAACTTGGGCAGGTCACTTAACCTGTATGGAGCACAGTCTCCCCCATCAGTAAAATAAGGAGTCTGGAATAAGTCCTCCTTCCACCTCAAAAATTCTATAATTCCAAGAGTCTGTGTCTTATCTCTCCAGCTAGATTGTATACCAACAGAGGTAATAATGTCTTATACTTCTTTATATCCCCACAATCCTTAACATACAGAAGGTACTAAAAATGTTTCTGCTGAATATAGTTATCTTACATAATAAAAGCTTATGGGGCAGCTAGGTGGCACAGTGGATAGAGCACTGGCTCTGGAGTCAGGGGGACCTAAGTTCAAATCTGGACTCAAACACATACCACTAGCTGTGTGACCTCGGGCAAGTCACTTAACCCCATTGCCTAGCCAAAAATAAATAAATAAATAAATAAAGTAGGGGCAGCTAGGTGGTGCAGTGGATAGAGCACCAGCCCTGAAGTCAGGAGGACCTGAGTTCAAATCCAGCCTCAGACCAAACACTTGACACTTACTAGCTGTGTGACCCTGAGCAAGTCGCTTAACCCCAATTGCCTAAAAAAAATAAATAAATAAAAGCTTGTAAGCCTCATGCTTAGATCAAATAGTAATAATACTCACCACCTACACTCTGTCTTCTCTTTCTCTTATGTTCAACAGGAGATTCATATTCACCTTCTTCACAGCCGTCCAGTGATGGAGTAGAACAGAGGCCATCAATACCCAACATGACTGGTATCTTTTCTACGATAAACTCTGGCACACGCCCTAAAGGACAGCATTGACAATATTGTTTTTACTGTGTTGTTTTAAAAATAAAGGTATTCTATACTAAACTTCTGTCAGAGAACAGGATCATAAATCATAGATTTGAGCTGGAAGGAACTTTCAGAAGTCATTTGGTCCACCCACTTAATTTTATGGATAATAAAACTGAGATCCAGAGTGGTTAAATGACTGGCCAAAGGTCACATAAGGAGCAAGCAAAAGAGCTGGGAGCTTTCCTTGAGCCTAAGTCCTTTAACTCAGTCCAGTGCTATTTCACTAGATCATGCTGCGTCAGAAGTTTTAACAGTCACTTGGGAGAAGCTGGCAAGCCAAAAAAATTCTGCACAGAAGACATTTCACCTCTTCTTACCAATATCAGCTGCATGATCAATAAGGGTCTTTACCACTGCAGCTTGCAGTCGAAGTTTTTTTTCTGTGTTGGCCGACATTTTTTCATGTCCATCACTTGATTGTAAAAGGTTTGGAGCAAATATTACTGCAAGATTACTGCTATCCATCTTATTCTCACTGGCTCTTTAAAAAAAAAAAGTATGTACTATTAAATGTAGCCAAAATGCAAACTGAGAAACAACTCCAATAACCTAATAGGTATATTTGTAGGGACCCTTACTTTATTGGCTATGTATAAAGCAAATACTAAATCTTATCAGGAATTTAACCAAGAAACAGTAAATAAAAAAGCTTCTAAATAGTCAAATTAATTTATAAAGTCCATTCATCTGAAACTAATATTTTATTCACAGCCAAGCCTCTCAAAATCCTCACTCAGTACTTACTCTTATTTAACACATAATAGTAAGAAACGTGGTCACTGCATTTGGTTTCAAAGCTCATGACTCATTAGAAGCAGCCAAGCAGAAGGGGTAAGAGGAACTTTTACAGGTAGGCACAATAACAGCAGTGAGAAATGACAGGTGATAGCAAGGAAAGAAGTAGAAAAATGATTTAAAAAAAAAAAGCAACAGAAACAAGAATTCAAATGGCACCACAGGTTAGACCTTCTAGGGTAAACTGCCTTGCATCACATCAGCAGGCCCCTGGGGATCACTGTATTATTGTATAGCAATAACAACATTCAAAATGATGAAGAAAAATGAAATTGTATTCAATATATTCCATTTGAGAAGATAAGGCAGTATGTAAATAAATTTTTAAAAATATTTCCATACCAAATAGTTGAAATAAAAAGGTACTGTTGCTTAAAATTACAAATGGCTAGCTATTTAGAATGACTGATTCCTAAAGGTTCTCCTTAGCTAAAATTTTTCTGTACTTGATCTTTACTTACCTAAGAGAAACATTCCTGAGAAAGCTAAAAAAGTATCGTAATATATAAATTATACTGTCAGCCATAAGACAAGAGAGCAACATTGTAGCAGTATTCTTCTCCTCTGTTTCCAACTGTTGAGCTTTGATAAGAGCTTCATGCAAATCAACTGGAAGGATGGGCTCTGGCAACTCCCTAAAAAATTGCTTAAGAAGTCCTGCGATATCACAAGGAGGTGCAGAAGACAGACAGCTTTCACCATGATCCAATTTGCTCTGAAATAAATTTCAAATCTTCAGTACCCTTCAGATTTAAGATCTCATTTTGATCAAAATCTCTGCTTCTATCTCAGTTAGATAAGGAGTTTTTCTTAGTAAACTTATTTATTTGCTTCTGGTCATATATTACAAAACATCAGAAGTCCTGGCAAACAATCAAAAATATTTAATTTCTTTAGTTACTGGATTCATATAAGCTATAAATGTTTTCCACAGAGGGGAGAGCCTGTCAACTGTATCTCTCCCAATCATTTACACCAAAAAGATGAAGTGGGGCAGAGTGGATATAATGCTGAGCTTGGGAGTCAGAAGACTTGGGTTCAAATCCCTCCCCTGACAATAACTATCTCTGTGCAAGGTGCTTCACAGACAACTCTATAGCAATTATTTAATAAGTAATATGGGTTGTGATGTTAGAGTTCACATGCTAGAAAATCATAAACCCTTTGCACATTCATGTCATATCTGATAACTTTAACCACAAAAACAGAATTAGACAACTGGGGAAACAAAAAAATTAGTCAAGGAATATGCTTACCTTCAGTGCTTTTAGACGGATAACTGATCCAGATTTCCTAAAAAGCCCCTCAATATGAACATGCTCTTCCAAAGATGTGCAAGCATCAACAAGAAAACTGAAAAAGGTAGGTCTTATCAATAGATTTGATCTTACAAAAACCATACTAAGTGAATATGCTTGTCAAGGTACATCAATAGGCTGTGAAGATTCTACTCTGACACTTGACTTTTGAATTATAAATCACTTCCCCTTTCTATAATCTATTCATTGTTCTTTATCAATACCAAAACTGCTACTTTTAGTATAACTTTTGCTCCCATTCCAGCACCTTCAAAACCTACTATACTCCTAAGAGCCACTTTATATATATATATGTATATATATATATATATATACATACACACATACACACACACGTATACTCCAGCAAATCTTTCTGCACTTAATATCCCATAAAATGCAGTAACCTCTTTTAATTCAATTCAATTCAATTCAACATTTGTTAAGTTCTCATGTGCAAGGCATCCTCAATACCACAGATAACAAAGACAAAAAATTCCTTCCCTTCAACATGTACAGCATACACACAGATAAGTATGTATAAAGCAGTGTTAAGAGGTAGATAATAATAACTAGGGTAAGAAGAAAAACAGGTCAGGAAAGGCCTTGTATATATAATGAAGAAGCTAGGGATTGTAAGGGGTAAAGGTGAAGAGGGAATGTACTATATAAATGGGAAACAGTTTATGCAAAAGAATGGAGGAAGGAGATTGAACATACCATAAAGGGGAGTAATAGCAAAAAGACTGGAAAGGTAGATGGGAGCCAGACCATGAAAGGTTTTATACAAGGCTGAAGATTTTGTATTTTATTCCAGAGGCCATAGGAATCTCCTGAAGCTTCTGGAGTAGGGGGATGACATGGTCAGACCCCTGTTTTGGGAACATCAAATTGGCAGCAGCTTGGATGATGCATTTAAAACAGGAAGACTTGAATCAACAAGACTTGGCAACTAACTGGATTGAGGGGATGTGGGAGTAGGGAATTTCAAAGAGAAGATAGTGGAAGATGACTCTGAGGCTCTAAACCTGGAAAATGGGAAGAATGGTTGTGCATTCAATCAAAATAAGAAAGTCTGAAAATGAGATAGATGTGGGGAAACACAAATCACATTTTTTAAAAATTAGTTTATTATTATTTATAGGTTCTATTAATATCTCACTTAATTTACTTCCTTATTTACTTGTCTGTGGGAGCTTTATTTCTCTGCCAGCATTATTTGTCCAACTCTTCAGAAGACAGAGATGACTTTTTTTTTTAATACTTCAACATGTAGAACAAAATAATGCAAATAGAAGGGTGCTCAATAGAAGTCTGTAGGTAATATATGTAGTATCAACATTAAAGGGGCAGCTAGGTGGTCCAATGGATAGAGTACTGGGCCTGCAGTCAGGAAGACTCATCTTTCTGAGTTCAAATCTGGCCTCAGACATTTCCTAGCTGTGTGATCCTGAGCAAGTCACTTAACTCTGCTTGCCTCAGTTTCCTGATCTATAAAATGAGCTGGAGAAGGAAATGGCAAACCACTCCAGTATCTTTGCCAAGAAAACCCCAAAAGAGGTCACAAAGACTGAAGACTGAAAACAACTAAATGACAAATCAATCTACAGATTAGGAGTCATAGTATCTAAACGGATTTGTTAACATGAATTTTGTCATCATTTCCTCAACACATGGGCATTTAGAAATGCTTTTAATAGACTATTAAATATTCTCATAATAAATTTTAATAATATTTTGTGACCATTATTTACAAAAGCTTGGGCACCTCAACTTAAAATTAATCTTATCCCACAATTCTTCCCAAATATACTCACTCATTCATCCAATAAACATTTATTGAACACCTATTATTTGTCAGGCACTGTGCTAAGGGTATCATCACAATATTATAAGAATTTTCATTAAAGTAGAGATTTCAGAGTAGAATTATAAAGTCCATGAATGACTACTACAACAGTATTTGAAATATCTACTATTTTTTGAACCTTGAAATTCACACAATTCACTGTTTACATCCTATGTTTAATTTCATACTTTGCTTACCTTGGAATGTTTCCATATTCTGGTACAAATGACTGGGGTAGTGCAGAAAAAGGTACTCCAAATATTTTCCCCTAAAATATAAAAGTCATTTGTTATAAGCATCAAGATAAAAATTTACAAGTGTAAGCACAGAATGTGTGTTACTTAGAAAGGAAGACAAATTGTGATTTCAGGTAAGGAGTAAACAAAACAAAACAATAAAAAACAGAATTACACTACTTACTAATACTCTGAGATATAATTAGTTATATTAGCTAAAAGGCAACAGACTTTGGTGACAGGGAATCTTAATAACAGGACAAATACTAACCTTGAGTAAATTCAAGTCATGTGATTAGCAAAAAAAATTTTACATTAAATTATCTGTGTACTTCCTTGGCAGTAATAGGGAAAGACAGATTAATTTTTGTGGCCAATGAATGTCATTACTATTTTCTAACAATGTTCCAAGAGACTAGGACTAAGAAATATTAAAAGTAAACCTTAAAAATTCCAATTGATTAACCACTTCTTGTACAGTTGCTATTTCTATAATAAAATTACCTTCTTTCTTAACTATTTGAAGTACAATTTTTTCCTAAGAGTATTTATCAGAACAACCTGTGAAAAGTATCCAAGATTTAGTAGTTCTGGATTTCAAGTCATATCACCTTCATTTATTAGTTATGTGCCCTTTGACAAGTCACTTCACCTCTTTCAAGACTATTACCTCAACTATAAAATGACAACAATTCCACAATAACTCATAGGGAGTTTTATAAACTGCACATTATTAAAAAAAAAGTTACTAATAATCTGAAATCAAATTCTGAGATCCTAGAAAAATAATAACGCAGGTGTTAAGTATTAAAAGAATTAATGCTTAAAAATTTTCTATAAGCTTACATGGCATTTAGGGAAATGACTCATTGAACAGACATCCAATTACTAGGATTGGAGAAGAGCATTTACAATATTTTTTTCAAAATCAATCCATAAGCATTTATTAAGCTGTTACTATAATGCCTGGCACTAGGGATAAAAATACAAATAAAATAACATCTACTCTCAAGGAACTTATGTTCCAATGAGGGAGAGAAGTATACATAGAATATAAATAAATACAAAATAGTTAAATAAGCATGTTTTTGGGGGGAGGAAGGAAAATCAAGGAAGGTTGAAAGTGATATTTTAGCTGAGTCTTGAAGGAAAAGAGATTCTATGAGGCAGAGATGAGGATGGAGTGAATTACAGGCATGTGGAGATGTCAATTGCAAAGGAATAGACAGGAGATATCTAGTACATGAGGGGCACAGAAAGGCTAGTCTGTATGGATTAGGGATGGGGTAGGGGGGTGGGGGGAGGATGAAAAGATAGGTTGTAAAGGCCTTTAAAAGCTAAGTAGAGGAGTTTCTATTTTATCCTAAAGAGGTAATTAGGGAACCACTGGAGTTTATTTCACAGGTCACATTTGAGCTAAAGGAAACTCACTTTGGCAGCAATATCTAAGATAAGAATAGAGGAGGAAATTGTTTGAGGCAGGAAGAACAATTAGGAGACCAGTTCAACAATCTAAATGTGATGAGGGTTTGAACTAAGGAGGTGGCTGTGTGAATAGAAAGAAAGGGTCAGACAGAAACAAGAAGACTGGCAACTGATTAGATATACGGGGTGAGGACGAGTGAGGAGTTAAGGATAATAGGAAGGTTCTGAACCTGGGAGACTAGAAGAATGGCAATGCCTTGGGCAGAAATAAGGAAGTTTGGAGAGAAATATAATGAGATGTTTTAGACCTGTTTGAGATATATCTCTGGGGGGCAGCTAGGTGGTGCAGTGTTTAGCACTGGCCCTGAAGTCAGGAGGACCTGAGTTCAAATCCAGACTCAGACTAAACACTTTGACACTAGCTGTATGACCCTGGGCAAGTCACTTAATCCAACTGCCTAAAAAATTTTTTTTTGAAAAAAAGAAAGAGATATCTCTGGGACAAGTTTGTAATATCCAGAAACTGAGATAAATCTTGGCCATTGAGTTTGAAATATCCAATAGGCAAATAGTGATGCAGGACAGAAGCTCAGGGGAGAAACTGGTGCTGGATCTATAGACCTGTAAGTCATCTACATAGACTAAGGGTTAGGGATAGGACCTGTGATTTCACTGGTATAGAGAACTCCCAGATGAAGGCACTTACCCTATCAACACAGATTGGCACCTTCTCCGCAAAAAATAGTACTTAAATGCCTAGAGCACCGAATAGTTAAGTGACTTTTGAGGAAATCACACAAGAAGTCAAAGGCAAGACTTGAACCCCAGGTCTTCCTGGCTTCAAGGCCAGCTTTTTAAACAATGGCTCTCAAGTCATCTGAATGAAGATAATAACCCTGGGAGCTGAAGAGGTCACTTCGAGAAATTCTTTCACACAACAAACATCTATTAAACACTTACTATGTGCTAGGCTCCAGAGAAACATACAGTGACAAAAATGAAACAACCCCTACTCAAGGAAATTACATTTCATGGGGAAGAGGAGGAGAGGAGGAGAATAGAGGGGAAGACACAGATATACCTAAGTAAATATATACAAAATAACTGAGAGGAAGCACTAGGAACTGGGGGATGCGGAATTAGAAAATGGTAAGTTGTATTTCAGCTCAACTTTGAAACTAGGGGTTTTTAAGAGGCAGGGGTGTGGAAAAAGAGTATTCTAGGCTTGAGGGACAGCTTCTGCAAAGGTATGGAAGCAAAGGAATGTCAGACAATAGGCTTACTTTAACCACATAGTATAAAAAGCAGCGTAATGTGTAATAAACCTGGAAAGGCTGGCGGAGGCCAGTTTTTGAAGGACTTCAAATGTCAAACAAGGCAGTTGTAGTATTTGATCCTAAACATGATAGCAATCTTTCTGAGCAAAGGAACCACACAGTCATACCCATGCTTTAACAATCATTTGGTAGCTGAGTGGAAGATGGATAAGAGAGGGTAGAAACAACAATTAGGAAGCTACTATAATAGTCCAGGTGAGAAGTTAAGAGGGTTTGAACTAGGGTTATGGAGTGAAGGATTAGGAATATGTTTTGTAGGTGATTGAGTATGGGGGTTGAGGGAGAATGAAAAGTTAAAGCTGATTTCAAGTTCACAAACTAGAATGTATTTGTTTCTCAAAAGAAAGAGAGAAACTTCAGAGAGAGGTGGGTTTTTAGGGAAAGACAATTGAGTATTATTTTGGAAATGCTTAACTTAAGATGCCTATGGGACACCCACCTGGAAATGTCTAAAAGGCAGCTGGTGATTCAGGCTGGAATTGAGGAGGGAGGCTAGGGCTAAAAATATAGATATGGGAGTGCCTAGCAATAAAAGTTGAATGCTGCAAGTGTCCTGACTACCTGCCTAGTGTTCTTTACACTACATAGATTTAATCCAATGTCTTCAATAGAATACTTTAAAATTGAGGGGAAGACAGAAAAACCAGTACACTGTCAAATAAGTTAACTATTTTTGGAATACAAATATTAGTTTTTATATATTAGTCTATGTATTTGTATAAACTGCAACCTACAAGTTTTTGTATTAGAAAATATTAATGTGAACCAGTATGAAATGTTATTGCAAATGTAAGTTAAATTTTAATATTGTTATAAGCTATTTCACCTCAAATTACATTCTGAACAAATTCCAACAGCTACTTACCCTGATTTACACTATCCCTTAAAGACATCCATCCTTAATTCATGTACAACATAACTGTCCATTCTCATATTTAAGTAATGTTTTATATGGCTGTTTGTCCAATACAATGTGCCCATTAGTCAGTTTCTACTCTAGTGACAAGATCTTAAGTATTTTTCAGCACCTAAAACATAGTATAGATGCTTGATACATGATTTTTAAAATATGAAAATAATCCCTTAATTTCATGAGTGGTATAAAATATCAAGAGCTATGTTATGCAAAGACCTTCTCCATATTTCAATCATTTTATTTAGTCTCCTTCATTCATTTTTAGAACATAATGCTGTCTCAAAAAATATCACATGGCTCACACCAAGTACCTAAATCTTTTCCCTCAATTTCCTGAAACCTTTGAAAAATACTGTCTCATAGCTATAAAATCTTGGGTAGAAAGAGATTGAAACAATTGAAGAGACTATTATATTGGTAAATAATCATCAGTAGAAACAAGAAAGTGTCAATTTAACTACCTAGTTAAAAATGTTTTATGACATATAAAACTGACAATAGCAAAAATTATGTTTGGGCATAATCAGAAGATTTCAATTAACCATTATACACTTAAAAAGTAGCTGTAACAAATATACACAAAAGGACCACATAAAAGAATGTGTATTAATCTCACAACTATATGTGTAAGTACACGTGCGCTCTCGCGAACACACACACACACACACACACACACACTTCTAATACTTAACCAAAACTCCTCCTGCATATTTAACAATTTCCACTGAACCATTCAGAAAACACCATTCTTTTTAAATGAATAACCTTTCCTGACCTCCCATAAGCCTTAGAAAATAATCACAAATAATACCGACTTAACCTGTATGAGCCTCAGGTTCTCACCTGAAAAAACAGGTATTATTATATCCTGTAGTATACACCTCAAAGTGTTACTGTAAGGTTCAGATAAAATCAGATATATGGAGCAATTTGCAAACTTTAAGGTATTAAATAAATGTTAATTATAACCAATTGTAAATCTTGAGATTTACAAACATATGGCTTATATGTTAGATCCATGTGTAAGATTGAGAAGCATGATGGGCTAGTAAAAAGAGACAGAAAGACCCAGGTTCAGAATCTACCTCGGAGAATAGTTACGTGATTCTGGGCAAGTCACTTACCTCTCTCTGGACCTGTTTCCTCACCAGTAAAACAGTGAATTAGACTAGATGGTTCCTAAGTTCCTTTCTAGCTTTAAAAAGGGAGCTAAATGGGTCAGTGGACAGAAAGCTAGACCTGAAGTCAATAAGACCTGAATTTAAATGCAGCCTCAAACATTTGCTAGCTATGCGATCCCAGGCAAGTAACTTAACTTCTTAACCGCTTGTCTCAGTTTCCCCATCTCTAAAACAGGGATGATAATAGCACCCTACCCACCTTACAGAATTGTTGTGAGGATCAAATGATATAATAATTGTAAGGCACTTACCACAGTGCCTGGCACATGGTTAGCGCCATATAAACTTTATCATTTTGTCCTCTTTTCTGGACAAAACTAATGCTCCACTTTCACCTGTTTGGTTTACAGTCTCTCTTACTAGCCTTCAGATTTCCTCCCTCAGTCCTCTTCCCCTGGACTTACCCCAATGGCTACAGCTGTTGACTCTTGCCGGCCGAAATCCAACTGCCCTCGACCGCCTTTGATCTTTATGCCATAGGCGGCTCGGAGATGCTGCAGCAGGGCCAACCTCACCAGCCTCCGGTCCCTCATTCCTGCGCGTAACCCGCACCCCTCAACCACCCTCCTCCTCCTCGTCCTCGTCCTCCTCCACTCCCCGACCTTCCTGAGCCACCAGCACTTCCACTTGCTACAAGCCCTCAGTGTCACCGCCTTCAGCCCAACTCCCTTCCGTCCACTTCCACCACCCCCGCTGGGGCCCTGTCCTCCTCCAGCCACTTCCGTGTCTCCTTCCCCCAATTCCAAGCCCCTAGGTCTGCTTTTCCACACCACGCTCCTTCCCCCGACCCTCCCTCTCCTCCACTGACCGTCCTCTAAGTCACTCCCCACTGCCTTGTCCACGCTCCTTTCCAATCACTCCCCACTGACCTATCCACCTCTTTAAGACACTTCACACCAACTTCCCCACACTCCTTTTAAGACACTTCACACCCACCTATCCACACTCCTTGCCAGTTACCCCCTACGGGCCTGTGTACACCCCTTTAAGACACTTCACACCTACTAGTCCACGCTCCTTTTCAGCCACTGCCCACCAACCCGTGTCCACGCTCCCTCAGGCCCTTCACACCAGAAGACCTTCCCCCCAGACTCCCAGTCCCTCTCTATTTCCGGTCACTCTTCGGTCCGCAGGCTCTCATGGCCTCCCCCACGCTAAACTCTCCCGTGCCCTGCGTTTAGATGGTCAGACCCTCAGACCCCGGAGACTCCGCGGCGCCCTCGTCCCTGCGCTTCGCCTGCCTCCCCCCGCCGACCCCCTCCCTGCGGCCCAGCCGCTGACTCCTC
>NW_020954572.1:28944229-28944826 GCF_900497805.2 Vombatus ursinus | reverse complement strand
GAGCTCTTCCAGTCCCGGTTCCCGCCCGGGCTGGTCTCCGCTGTCACCTCGTCTCGCACGCTGAGGCTATCTCCCTCCCTTCCGCCCTCCGTCAGCCTGGCTGTTCCCCCGGCCAACGCATCCCGGGCCGCTCACTCCGGCTGAGCTGCCGCCCCCATAATCGGAATCCCGAAGCTGAGTCTCCCGCCCCCCACGCCACCTCCGCAGCCTCGCAAAGAGGTCGCCTCCAGTACACATTCAGTCACTCAAACGGCAGCGCCAAAGCCCGATGCAGTCTCTGATTGGTCCGCTCCCCATTCAAAATCAGGACCCCACGGGACGCCTAATAACGGCCTGACTCGGCGGTAACGCTGAAGACAGACACAGGAAGCCAAGTCAGGGGACCAAAAGCAAACCAGGAATCTTATACAGAGACTAGCGCTTTCTTACCGAAATTTTCTCGGCGACAGAGTACTGCAGGAAGTGTGTCGGAAGTCACCAAACCTTCCCTCCCCTTGCGCTACATCTCTCTGAAAATACTCAGGCAATTAGAAGAGACACCTCATCGGCCTTCAATTTGGAGGTGGGGTGGGCGGAGAAGGGTAGAGCCTTGTCCTA
>NW_020954572.1:28933080-28944191 GCF_900497805.2 Vombatus ursinus | reverse complement strand
CGGCAAGTCGGAGGAGGTGTTTGTGGTGCCCTACCTTTGAGGACATCGAGTCTTTGTGGAGCCCCCGCGTCCGTGTGGGCGAGCCTAAACTGAAGGGCATCCAAGCGCGCTCCCTCTCATAACGGCAGTTCCACTCAGATCACTTATTAAGGGCAAGGCGCAGAGCCAGGTGCCAGTTCTCTCTCCGGGGATGAATTCCCGCCCTGAGCATGGTGCTGAGGCTCTGACCGCCTTGGGCCGGCGGGGCGCCTGCATCCTGTTTGTAAAATGAAGAACTGAGCGCTACTCCTCCCTTAAGGCCCCCCCTTCATCACCAGGGATCTGGAGTTGCAAATAGGAGAGAACTGAGTTTGAGTCCTACCGCCGATACTGGTTGTGTGATCACGAGCGTGTCTTTTAATCTCTTTGAGCCCTAGGTTCTCATCTGCAAAGTGGGGTTCAATGTAGTCTCCAAAGAAAAGAGAAGTGTGTTAGCTTGACCCAGCCCACGAGTCAGAGCTTAGATTTGAATTCCAAGATGTTGGGAGAGACTTAGACGCACAGATATGCTTATCAAAAAATACACAGACATAATCTGGAGGGATTCAGCATCTCTGGAATCCGTTCTCAATAGCGCGAAAATAGCAGTCTCATTCCGCATGCTAGTCCAAAGTCCCATCTTCCAGCACTCCAAGGACAGTTTGTTTTGTTTTGTTTTTTGTTATCGTTTTTCAGTTGTGTCCAACTCTTCATGACCACTTTTGGGATTTTTTTTGGCAAAGATACTGGAGTAGTTTGCCATGTCCTTCTTCAGCTCATTTCACAGATGAGGGAACTGAGGTAAACAAGGTTAAATGACTTGCTCAAAGTCACACAATTAATATGCAATCTAAAGCCCTTTTCAAAGAAGAGATTTTAATATTCCCAAGGAGGCATGCAAGGAAAAATAATGGCAGTGCCTTTTTGTCTTCTCTCCTGGGGTCAGTCTTGTGCAAAGTACCTTGGGGAAGGTAAGGATGAAATTTGGGATTGTGACCAGTGAGATATGACTTATCTTATCACTGTCTGCTGGAGTTGAGGCACAAATGGTATGTACCTGAAACTGGGGATTATGTACTCAAGCGTCTTAAATTAGCCAAAGAGCTACTTATCTTTACAAACCTACAGGAAGTTACACTGGCAGTATGGGAGGTCTCCACTATCATTTCTCTAAGGCCACCAGGTAGAATTTACCTAGGCTCCTATTATCATATGGAGGTAGCCCAACTCCAACTCTGCTTGCCCCAAGAGCTAGTGGTAGTGATTAATTATCTGGTCTAATATTGTAGAATGACCACTTGATTTGAAGACAATATGTGGATTCAAACTGCAGCTGTATTTACTACTTGTATGGCCATGGGCAATCACTTAACATCTCTGGGCCTCAGATTCCATCTTTGTAAAATGAAACAATAGAACCAGATGATTCTATGAGCTTTCTAAGGTCTCTTCTAGCAATAATAGTTTGAATTCAGCTTGACCACCTATCCTCTCTCTATAAGGGAGGTATCATCAGTCATAAGAGTAGGTAGAATGGAAGCCAAATGAGGTTGAGGGAGAGAGAAACTGTACTTCTTAAAGGAACAGAGGGTAGGAAGCAGCACTTTATTAAATCGTTATTATTACTCATTGTTGTGATTTCTAAAACCATTGGTAAATTTCAGGCATTTTCTCTGGCTGTCTCCCATTCTTGGAATGCTATCCCTCCTCAGCTCCACCTGTTGACTTCTCTGGCTTCCTTTTGGTCCCACCTAAAATTCTACCTTTACAAGGAGCTTTTCCCAACCTCTCAATTCTAGTACCTTCCTTCTGATAATTATTTCCTATTTGTCCTGTATATAGCTTGTTTGTATATATTTGTTTACATGTTGTCTCCCTCATTAGATTATAAGCTTTTTGAGGGCAAACCTTCTTGTATCCCCACTGCTTACCACAGTGCCTGGCATTTTGTAGGTGCTTAGTAAATGTTTATTGATTGATTGATTATAAATTGGGAATAATGAGAAAAAAAGATTTCTCTAAAGTAAGCATTCTTAAGCTGGAGTCTGAAATTTTTGTCTGTTTTTACTATTTCAAAAATTGTATTTCAAAATAACTGGTTTTATGTGTAATCCTATGTATTTTATGCATTTAAAAACATTATTCTGAGAAGGGGTCCATAGGCTTGACTAGATTGCCAAACAAGTCTATGACACACACCAAAAGTAAGAACCACTACTTTATAAAGAAAAAGCTTCTTATGAGGAAGCATCTTGTCCCAGTTTCCTGATTATCCCAGTTTTAAATTCCTGTTCTTGACTTTTCTGAAGGGACCATGTTTCAGAATTACAAAGGGGGAGGAAACAGTTTGGCATCAATCAAAGTGCTTTGCAGTTTTCCAAATGGAATCCAGTTTGATTTCTTCCTCTCCCTGTCCAATCCTGGGTTCAGGTGATTATCTGTCTTCAGTGGCCACCTATGACCAAAAAAGATAGATTAATTCAATGTGCTATCTCTCCAGTTAAGTATCATGATCTGTGCAATATACATACTTCATCCATGTCTGTGTGTACTGCTAGGACAATCTTTCACGAAGCTATGGAGCAGCTTGGTTCATTCATTCAACAAGAATTTATTAAATACCTATAAATTGCCAAGCATTACATTTGATGAGTTCTTTTTCTCAGGGAACTTACAGGTTGTTGGAGAGAAACAACATGGCCTTTTCTCAGTCTTCATCCTTCTTGACCTCTATGCAAACTTTGACACTGTGATTACCTTCTCTCTTTTTTTGGGGGGGGAAACTGTCTTCTGGTTCTCCTCCTACCTATCTGACCACTTTTCATCTTCTTTGCTGGAGCTTCATCCAGACCATGCCCACTAACCACAGATGTGCCATAGGGATCTGTCTTGGGCCCTCTTCTTCCTCCTATTTTACTTTGTGATTTTATCAGTTCCCATGGATTCAATTATTATTTCTAGGCTGATGATTCAAAAAAATCTACTTATCCAGCACTAACCTCTCTTCTTATTTCCAGTCTCACATCTCCAGCTGCCTATTGCACATCTCAAACTGGACATCCTATAGATATCTTAAACTCAGTATGTCCAAAACTAAACTCTTACCTTTACCTCCAAACTCTGTCCTCTTCCTAACTTCTCTTTTGCTTCTAAGAATGTCACTATTCTTCCAGTCACTCAGGAAGCAGGATTGGTCCAAGCTTGGGAGGAATTTGCCTGTATTACAGCCCTGAAGGGAGCAATTGTACCATCTGGCAACTTCCTATTTTAAATAATTATTATTGTTATCCAGGTGCTAGGTTCATCTGTTTCCATGGTGCCAAAAGAGTACTAGTGATGTCAGTGTTTCTAAATTTTGGTGCCCTGGGCCAAACTTAATTCTCCACACCTTGGTTATGACATTGCCTTTGTTGTTTTAACTTTTTTTTTAATTAATGACTGATAAAGTAACAGATGGCATGTTTATCAAATTTTCAGGTGACAAAGTTAGAAAGAGATAGCTAACATTGGATGACAGGTTTGAGAAAGATCTTTTTAGAATAGAACACTGGGCTACATGCATTAGGCTGAAATTTAATAGGAGTAAATGTAAAATCTTATACTTCAGTTCAAGAAATCAAATTCAGATGTTTAAGATTTGTGTGAAAGAGATCAGAGACATTAGTGGATTCCAAGGTCAAAGTGAATTAACTTTGTGACAAAACAACCAAAAAAATAAATGCTATGCTTTGCTGTACTGAGAGGCATGCTATCTAGAATTGATAGTCCTACCATATTCTTACTTTATCAAATGACATCTGCAATATTATGTTCAGTTTTGGTCACCATGTTTCAGGAAGGACAATGTTAAGCTGGAGAGTATACAGAGGAGGATTACTAAGATGGAGAAGGGCTTCAAAATTATGCCACATGAGGACTCATAGAAGGAGCTGGGGAGGTGTAGCATGGAGAAGACTTGGCAGTAATTTGATAGCTGTGTTCAAGTATTTGAAGGACTGCCATGTAGAAAAGGGATTAAGATTTACTCTGTTTAGTCCCAGAGGGCAGAACTAAAGAAAGATTTAGGCTTGATATAAAGAAAACCTTCCTAATAGTTAGAGCTAACTGAAAGTGGAATGGTTTTCCCTCACTGGAGGAATTTATTCAAGCAGAGTCTAGATGACCACTTACTTCTCAGGGAAACTATGAAGGGAATTATTGTTGAGGCATGATGTGTACTTACTGTACTCCTTTCCAGCTCTTAGCCCATGATTCTATAATGCTTTTATCCACTCCCCAATTTTCAGAGCCAACAGTTTTACAAAGATCATGTTGGAGCTACTGTAATTTTGTACAATGCCTTTTTTTTTCTTTTTTTTTTCTTCTGATGTGGTGTTGATTTTGACCTTGGCCCTGAAGAGTCAATAATTTGACTTCATAGAGGTAGCTGATTTTGAAATGACTTCTGGTAATAAGTCTCCTAATACTTTGCTGATCCTCGTGGAGCAGACATAGTCTCTCATCAAGATCATATTCAAAGTTTTTCCTGGTTGTTTGAACCTTCCAATGCTTATGCCGCCCTGACATAGTCTTTAAGAGCCTAGCATTACCTTTATACCATGATGCAGCAACAGATTAGGATTTCTGTAGAAGAGTGGGGAGACATAAAGATTAAATAAGAAATATTCTTTTCCTTAGACTTCATTATCTAGTAAGTCCAGTAGGTACTTAGGGAAAATATCTGAGGTAGATAGGTTGTGATCTCCAAATTATATCCTACACATGGTTCATGGGAGGACAAATGTTGTCTTTGGGTAAATAGAAGAGAAAGTATTGTGATAAGATCTGTCAATGCTTTAAGCATTTCTCTCTGGAGAGTACCCTAATAGGGAATCTGTTGTGAAGAAATGTTGCTGCATATTTTCTTCTGGTTGAGGAGGGAAAAGAGAGGAGGAAGAAAAAAAAAGCATAATTCAAGGTGAGGAAAGAAGGTTGGAGATAACTGAATGAGCAGTTTATTGCCATAGCCATCCGAGGCCCTGGCCCTACTGTTGTCCTATGAGACTTTACCTTCAGTCTAGACTCTAGAGGACTTGACCAGAAGTCTGGTAAAGTAGAGGAAGCCAGTGGAGTCAGACTGAGGAAGCTGCCTGATCAGACTGCCAATCCAGAAACATATGGTGAGATAAAATTGCCAGTAGAATCCTTTGCATATGTGAGTGTGTTACCCATATGTTTGTGAAGGAAAGAAAGGAAACTATCAATGTTGTGCCTTTCTAGTTGAAAATAGGTAAGTCTTTAAGAATTACACATAAACAGCCCGCTCTAATGTGTTCTCTCTTCTCACTGAGACTCAAGTAAGTCTATTTTGTCCCAAACAATAAATATGTGCCTGAGTTAGACAGCATTTAACTTCAGGTGTGATTAAAAAAAACAAAATTCCAACTTTTAAAATAAATAAAATGGAAAGTATTTAAATTGCTGAAATATTTTCAAATCTATTAAATAACAGTCCTTATTACTGATTAACTCTGGATTATTTAGGCAAATAGGTTCAAAATCTACCTAGGATAGGCATTCTTAACCTTTCTGTTTCAAGGACCTTGGTAGTAATCTGGTGAAGTCCTGAACTCCTTTCTCAGTATAATGTTTTTAAATGCATAAAATAAAATACATATGATTACAAAGGAAACCAATTATATTGAAATAAAGTTAACAAGATATTTAAAAGGAAAAAAGCAACTTTATAGACCCCAAATAAGAACTCCTGACTAGGGTCATAAGCTTTTCTATTTGCCGAAGAGAAGGGATTTTGCCACTCTTCGAATTAACTTCCCACTTTCTCATTGAATTCCACACCTATGAAATGGCCCACTATACTTGGATAGAATTCCAAGTCTACAGACAATTGAATTTTCCACTTAGAGTATTGGAGAGCAAAGATAATTCAAAAAATGCTTGTTTGGCAGCAAGTCTCTCTCTGCCCATAATCAGTCTTAGGCTCTGCAGGAGAGAAGCTGCCCATTCTATTAGGTGGCCTGGAATGATTTGTATCTCGACCTTTACCTATTAGCCAGATTCCAAAGACCCTTTCTCTCCATGGGCTAGGTCAATTCCTGTGACTAATCTATCCTGTAAATTGCAGACTTGACCCCCACTGACATTCTTGCTGGAGGACATCTGCCTCCCATTCAAGGACATATTCTGGCAAGAGAGGGAAGAAAATTAGAGGAATAGCTCTAGCAAAAGGGCAAAAAAGGATATCAGCACGATGAGGAACACGGGTGTGAGGCCAAATAACAAGTGAGATTATTTCCATTTTTCACTGAAATGACCCTGAATACAAGAAGTGAAAACATTTCCCAAGTTAATTTGATATATTTTCCTTCTCTCCCTAGAGTTACACCAAGGAAAGAAAGTGTTTATTTTAAATTTCTGACAATGTTATTGTTCATTTAAGGGCTTCTGATGCCATTAGGGCAACTAGTTCACTCAGTAAACATTTGCTGAGTGTTGCTATGTGGTAGTACTATGCCAGGTACTATTTGAAATGCAGAGAAACAACACACCCTCTCTGACCTTCCCCGGGGCCACCATTTTAGAAAGCATCCCAGTCATGCTTCATCTAACTTATGCCTGTTCGTTCTTCCTGCTTCCTTCTTTATGCTCCTTTTCAACTCCTTTTTAGTTATTGTTTTCCCCAACTTGAATAGAAGCTCTTTGAGGACAGGAACTGTCTTGTTTCTTGTATTTGCATACTCAGCACTTAGTGCAGTGTCTGCCATATAATAAGTGCTTATTAAATACTTTAACTATCTAGCTAACTTGTTCATAATGATCTTGGGAATAAATGACATATACCTAAAAAGTGTTGTTGTTTTTTTTTTAATCAAATATTTTACTGATGGTATTTTCTTACCTCAGTCACTCTCCCTTCATAACATTCATGAAAAGGTAAATAACAATCCAAGACACAACAAATGACATAGAGATAAGACATAGATTATTAGATTTATAGAGTTTTAAGAGATAGAAGGAATCTTAGACATTACCTATTCCAGAATCCTTGTTTTACACATGAGGACTTTTTTCACCATTAAATTCATGCTATGTACTCTTATCTTATGTGAAAGGAATGATATAGGCAGTAAATGTTATAGATTTAGTGAAGGAAAAAACTTCTGTGGCTTGGAATATGAAGGCTTTGTGGTGAAAGTGAGAATTGAGCTGGGCCTTTAAAAATGAGTATGAGTAGAATAGGCATAGTCGGGGGAAGGAGAGGGTGAGAATGTGGTTAGTAATTCTAGGTCCAGAGAGAGACAGGGAAAAAGGCCTAAGAGAGTAAAGGGTAATAGCTATGAAGAGAGACAGTTTGGTATAAGGGAAGGTATGTGCTATTATTATCCCCATTTTAAAGATGAGGAAAGTGAGGCAAACAGGTTATGTGACTTGTTCAGAGTCACACAGCTACTAAGTGTTTGAGGCCAGATGAGAACTCCTGTCTCACTGACTCCAGGGCTCGCTCTATTCAGTTGCCTAGCTGCCTGTTAGGAGAATAAACCACAAATCCAGGAGTCCAGGCTGGGTTTTGCATCTAGTTCAGCATCAGTGCCCCTAGGAGCAAAGCAACCTTGAGGAATACCTTCTAAACCCAATAAAGCCACATGTGGATGTGAATTTGGTGGGGCCAATGTAATGCAGGAACTGAGCTAACTTAAGGCTACCCCCCCCCCCCAGATAACTAAATGGGAGGCTACTCTCCCCAGATACCTAGGTGGCATAAGAAGAAGTGTTCTCGGAAGGTATTGGAGAAGTTTACCTATGTGTTCTTGCCATAACTTCAAACATGCCTTTGTAAAAAACAAAAACTAAAAACTCATTGATGTTAAATGGAACTAGGATATCTAGAAATTGATGCCTAACAGCTGGGGGTGGAACACAACCAATCAGGCTCCAACAGATGGCTTTAGGGAAGAGATCCTATAAAACTCCTCTGGGTACAATAGAGCCTAAAGGGGGAGATGGATAGCTGGCTGAATCTGTGAGAGCGAGCCAGAACATGCTTCTTACTTAAAGGCAAATGCTTAAAGAAAAGTAAAAAGGCTTTAAGTTTCCAGGACTGAACCCAAGTGGGAAAAGAAAAAAGAATCTAAATAATGGGAAAAAAGAGTTATACTATTCCTGTCTTAGGGTCTGGTCTGAGGAGGTTCAGCAACATGGCTTCACTTTTTTTTTTTTTTTTAAAGGCAATTGGGGTTAAGTGACTTGCCAAGGGTCACACAGTTAGTAAGTGTCAAGTGTTTTGGTCTGAGGCCGCATTTGAACTCAGGTCCTCCTGACTTCAGGGCTGGTGCTCTATCCACTGTGCCACCTAATTGCCCTAGGATTTAGATTCTTTACAACTTTTTTTGCTACATATATGGGCTTCCCACTCCACACCCTTCCCCTCAATGAAAAAACTAACCCTAAATTATGGTAATTATCTGGAACATTTCTCAAATCTTCATCTCTGCAGGCTGGAACAAAACCAAGCAATGCCCATTTGCCCCATAAACATCAAATAACTCTGGGATGGAGGATTCCCCAGTTTACTCTATGGCTTTCTAGTTGGACCATTAAATTGAGTAGGTAGGGGAAAGGTACAGAGCCAATCTATATCCTCAGGCAAGTTAATTGTTTATATTGGATACTCAGTGGTTTTTTCATATGCAAATTAGCCACTCAGCCTCATATCCTTTTCAAGGTCTGAAGAACCTATTTAAAGTTTTATCTTTTACAAAGTCCAAAGTGATGATAATAATAACTTTTATCTAGTGTTCACTATGTGCTAGGTATTTTACAATTATCTCATTTGATCATTGATAGAGACTTTTAAGAGGCACAAATGCAGACTGAATGAGAGACCTTCTTACACTAGAATTGAAAGACCTGGGGATTTTGAGCTTGAAATAAAAAAGATTTAGGGGACTTGATAGTAGTCTTGAGAATTTACGGAGTTATTATATAGAAGAGATATTAAGGAGGATTACATTTGTTCTTCTTTGTCCTTAAAGATGAGAACTAGAAACAATGAGGGGAAGTTGTAGAGAGGCAGATTTCAATTTAATGTAAGGGAAATAGTTTCCAGAGCTGCTCCAAATGTAAGATGGGCTATCTCAGGAGGTAGTGTCTTTCCCTACAGTGGAGGTTCTCAAGAAAAAGTTATGTGATCACCTATTTGTAATATTTTATAAGGGACTCATGGCCAGGTTAGAGCAACTAGGTGGTGAAGGGGGTAGAATGCCAGGCCTGGAGTCAGGAAGTTCAGTCTGGCCTCAGATGCATGCCCGCTGTATGAACTTGGGCAAGTCACTTCACTCAAACAGGGTGAGACAAACAGTCTCAGTTTCCTCATCTGTAAAATGAACTGGAGAAGGAAATAGCAAACCACTTCAGTATCTTTGCCAAGAAAACCTCAAATGGGGTCATGAAGAGTTGGACATGCCTGAAAAAACGACTCAACAACAACATGCAACAACCCTTGCAGCTCTGTTATTCTATAAACTTTCAGCATAGAGATTCAAACTCTGGCTCCCTAACCTCATATCAGAGCTTTGACTCAATGGGACCGTTAGGGCTTTGCCCTAGGGCAAAAAAAAATAGGGTGCCAACCCCTTCAAAAACAAGCACGCATTTCATTGCACCACCTTCCCTTTGCCCAATCTTACCTTTAGTATCAGCTTCCAAAGGGGCTTTCCTCCCAGAAACTAAGAATGAGCATATAGCACTGCCCCAAGTTTTTTCCTGGTCCTGCCCCCGCACATACGCTCTAACCTAGGGTATACTTTAAGCCTATTTCCCACTGTAAGTGACCAATCCTTCAGCAGCACCGAAACCTTGGGCATTTGGGGGTGTGCTTCCTCCCCCAAAGGACTCTCCAACCTGCCTCCCCAACCTGCCTCCCCCAACACACACACAATGTTGCTAGTTTCTGTTTCAAATCTAGGGCATGCTCCTCTACCCTCCACTACCACTTAGTTAACTCCTAAGTAAAGAAAGGACAGATAGGTGGTGAAGTAGATAAAGCACTGGGCTTGGAATCAGGAAGAATCATCTTGATGAGTTAAGACATTTACTAGCTGTGTGACCCTGGGCAAGTCATTTAATCCTGTTTGCCTCAGTTTCCTCATCTGTAAAATGAGCTAGAAAAGGAGATGACAAACCACCTCCGTATCTTTGCCCAGAAAACCCCAACTGGGATCATGAAGAGTCAGACAAGACTGAAAGGAGTGAACAACAGCAAAAGAAGAGAGGACCAGCCTCCCTGTTACTGACATAGCTGAGAAATCATACTCTGATGCCTCACTCCCTTTGAAGACAGAGGGTGGTTCAGGTTCTAAACTCCTCAGTCATCACCAAAACAATGGAGGAAATGGATTAAGAGAAACAAGGCAAACACACCATACAATGTAGGAGAATGGGCTAATTTGAAAACCTCTAAATCTAAGCAAAGTGCAGGGATTAAAGAAGATTTGGCCAAGTCTTCTAACTCCTGAATTTCTATGTTTAAAACAATGTGGCTGGCATTTTAGCTAATTTGTGATCTGGAATATTGTAGCCTATATGCCTGAAAAACTGAGAGTACTCTTGGGGGTTGGATTTGAAATTTGGGAGTGCAAATTTAATTCTGAAATAGGTTCTCATCAATTGTCGAGGAGGGGACTTACTAGCTTTAACCCCGCCCCCCCAAAGTACCCCATTAGTTATGAAGCGTGTAAGGACCTCAGTAAACTCCCACCCAGATAAACAAGCTTCAAGGAAGCCCAAATTCCTTAAGTCACCTTGTGGCCAAAAGCCCTTTTTCCTTTTTTTTTTTTTAAACTTTATTAATTTATTTTGATTTATTAACAATCATGTCCATAAGCTTTTGAGTTTTAAATTTTTCTGCCCTCCCCACCTCCCTTCCCAAGAAAGCACTCAATCTAATGTAGGCTATACATATACATTCCTATTACACATATTTTCACATTAGTGATATTGTAAGTAAGAATTAGAACCAACAGGAGGAACCACCAGAAAGAGGAAACAAAACACAAGAGAAGAAAAAAAATAGCAAATAGTATGCTTCCATCTAC
>NW_020954572.1:28932719-28932926 GCF_900497805.2 Vombatus ursinus | reverse complement strand
GTATTCCATTACATTCATATACCACAACTTGTTCAGCCATTCCTCAATTGATGGGCATCCTGTCAATGTCCAATTCTTTGCCCCCACAAAAAGAGCTGCTATAAATATTTTTGCACGTGTGGGTCCTTTTCGCATTTGTATGATCTCTTTGAGATACAGTCCTAACAGTGCTATTACTGGGTCAAACGATATGCACATTTTTATAGT
>NW_020954572.1:28856899-28932616 GCF_900497805.2 Vombatus ursinus | reverse complement strand
TCAGAGTTGTTTTGATTTGCATTTCTCTAATTAATAGTGATTTAGAGCATTTTTTCATGTGTCATTTCTTCATCTGAGAACTGCCCTGTTCATATCCATTTGTCAATTGGGGAATGACTTATATTCTTATAAATTTGACTTAATTCTCTATATATTTTAGAAATGAGGCTCTTATCAGAGAGACTGGTTGCAACCAGTGAGCAGAACCAGGAGAATGTTGTACACAGTAACAGCCACGTTGTGCGATGATTAATATTGATAGACTTAACCCTTCTCAGCAATGCAAGGATCTAAGACATCTCCAAAGGCCTCATGATGGAAAAGGCTATGCACAAGAAGAATGAACTATGAAGTTTGAACGTAGATGGAAGCATACTATTTGTTATTTTTTTTCTTCTCTTGTGTTTTGTTTCCTCTTTCTGGTGGTTCCTTCTGTTGGTTCTACTTTTTACTTACAACATCACTAATGTGAAAATATGTCTAATAAGAATGTACATGTATAGCCTATGTCAGATTGAGCACTGTCTTGGGGAGGGCGGTGGGGAGGGAAGGGGAGAAAAATTTAAAACTCAAAAGTTTATGGAAGTGATTGTTAATCATTCAAAATAAATTAATTTTAAAAAATTATTTCCCAATTTTCTACTTTCCTTCTAATCTTGGTTGCATTGGCTTTGTGCAAAACCTTTTCAATTTCATGTAATTAAAGTTATCCATTTTGCATTTCATAATGTTCTCTGTCTCCTGTTTGGTCATGAATTCTTCTAGGAAAAAATCTCCAAGGCCAGATGGATTTACAAGTGAATTCTATCAAACATTTAAAGAACAATTAATTCCAATACTATATAGACTATTTGGGAAAATAGGTGAAGAAGAAATCTTACCAAATTCTTTTTATGATACAAATATGGTGCTGATACCTAAACTGGGAACAATCAAAACAGAGAAAGAAAATTGTAGACCAATTTCCCTAATGAATATAGATGCAAAAATTTTAACTAAAATATTAGCAAATAGATTACAGCAACTTATCACAAGAATAATATACTATGATCAGGTAGGATTTATACCAGGAATGCAGGACTGGTTCAGTGTTAGGAAAACTATCAACATAATTGAACTTATCAACAACAAAACTAACAGAAACCACATGATCATCTCAATAGATGCAGGAAAAGCTTTTGACAAAATACAACACCCATTCCTATTAAAAACACTAGAGAGCATAGAAGTAAATGGAGTTTTTCTTAAAATAATAAATAGCATCTACCCAAAACCTTCAGCAAGCATCATATGTAATGGGGACAAGCTAGAAGCATTTCCAGTAAGATCGGGGGTGAAACAAGGATGTCTATTATCACCACGGTTGTTCAGTATTGTACTGGAAACATTAGCTTTAGCAATAAGAGAAGAAAAAGAAATTGGAGGTATTAGAATAGGCAAAGAAGAAACAAAGCTATCACTCTTTGCAGATGATATGATGATATACTTAGAAAATCCTACAGAATCAAGTAAAAAACTACTTGAAATAATACAAACTTTAGCAAAGTTGCGGGCTATAAAATAAACCCACATAAATCATCAGCATTTCTATATATTACCAACAAAGCCCAACAGTAAGAGATAGAAAGAGAAATTCCATTTAAAGTTACTGTAGACGTAAAATATTTAGGAATCTACCTACCGAAACAAACCCAGAAACTATATGAACACAATTATAAAACACTTTTCACATAAATAAAGTCAGATCTAAATAATTGGAAAAACATCAGTTGCTCATGGGTAGGCTGAGCTAATATAATAAAAATGACAGTTCTACCTAAGCTAATTTACTTATTCAGTGCCATACCAATCAAACTACCAAAAAATTATTTTATAGAGTTAGAAAAAAATAACAAGATTCATTTGAAATAATGAAAGGGCTAGAATATCAAGGGAAGTAAAGAAAAGAAATACAGGGGAAGGTGGCCTAGCCATTCCAGATCTTAAATTGTATTATAAAGCAGCAATCATCAAAACTGCTTGGTACTGGCTAAGAAATAGAGTGGTGGATCAGTGGAATAGGTTAACTATGCAAGACACAGAAGTCAATGACTATAGTAATCTATTATTTGATAAACCCAAAGACCCCAGCTTCTGGGATAAGAACTCACTCTTTGAAAAAAAACTGCTGGGAAAACTGGAAAAGAGTATGGCAGAAACTAGGCATAGACCAAAAGCTCACACCATATACCAAAATAAAGTCAAAATGGGTTCATGATTTAGATATAAAGGCTGATACTGTAAGCAAACTGGGAGAGCAAGGAATAGTTTACCTATCAGATTTATGGAGAACAGAAGAATTCATGACCTTTTTCCTTCTGCAGGAGATGTCAATTAGACCGACAATTTTCCAGGTATTCTCCTAGCAGGAACCAGCATCAGTCCTGGAACCCTGACTTTCACAACATGTCCAGGGTTCCTGCTCCTTCCTCTCAGTGTCTGGTCCTGCTTGACTTAGATAAGAACCCTATTGAAAACCCAGTGTTGTCATTCCTTCCACTGGGCATTAGAGAGAGACCTGACCGGTTTCCATCCTTCCTAGTTATCCCTGGTATTGTGAGTATCACCCCCTCAATAAAGCTGGCTTACATTCCTTTCTCTTTGCTGACTGCCCTTGTTCTGTGTTCTGTCTTATGGTACTCAGCCTCTGCCTTGTCCTGTACCTCGGAATTCCAAACCTCATTCAAACAGCAGCATTTAGTGGAAAGTAAATAGGCTCTGGAGTCAGAAGACTTGGGTTCAAATCCTGCTTCTCTCATTTATTGCCTTGGTGACTAGGGAGGTCATTCGACCTTTCTGGGTTTAGTTTTCTCATTTGTAAAATGAGAGTGTTGGACTAAACAGCCTCTTGGGTCCCTTCCAGCTCTAAGTTATGATCCTGTATAATAGGCCATCTCGTTCTTCCTCAACCTGGTGCTTTCACGTTCTTCTCCACTCCATGAGGTCCTGCACATGGCAACTCTAAAAGTACAAAAAGTCCACAGATACCATACTGAAAACCTCTGGGTGATGGTGGCAGAAGGGTAGAGCAGGGCTGGGAATTATCTTGATTTTGTTTTCCAGTTAATACCACTAGATGGCACACCGCAATTTCTTTAGAAAACACATCCCTGCAATCTGAGCTGTCACCCTTTTCAGAATAAGGCTTTAAAAATGACAAAACAAATTTTTCTGCAGAAGAATCCTTTTCCTCTTCCACTGCTCTTTGTATTCTGGACTCTCTTCTCGGTCTTTTTCAGGGCAGAAAATAAAACATTGTACCACACATATACCATCTAGCCTGTGAGATTGTGTAGTAGAAATAAGATTTGGAATCAGAGAACCTGAGTTTAAATCCCAGCTTAGATATTTATAACTTACAAAACCTAGGGAAAGTCACTTAACCTCTCTGCACCTCAGTTTTGTCATTTGTAAGGTTAAGAGGGTTAAATTAGATTATCATTAAGATTTGGTTCATCTCTAAGACCTGGGATAGTACTCTCAACAAGCTGTGTGAGTTTGTCACATATACTGCTGCTAAGTGTAGATGACTGTTGAATAGAAAAAGTAATAGGAGGGAGCACGCTTTTGCAAAGAAGATGATAACTTTAATTTGGGACATGTTCAATGATCAATCCACAAGCATTTATTAAGCAGCAGCAATGTGCCAGGCTTTGTGTTGGGTTCTGGGGATACAACTACAGAGAATGAAATAGTATCTATTCTCAAGGACAAGTATGTATGTAAATATATAAACACAACAAATACAGGGACTGGACCTATGTTTTCATTGGTATAGAGGACTTCCATGTAAGGAAATGCTCTCTGCCAAGTACAATGGCACCATATTTGCATCTTAAAGCCATAGAGCAGGCCTGAACAACATGCTGGTCCACTTGCAGCCCTCAAAAAATGTAAAGGATAAAAAACAGGCCTACACAACATACTGCCAGTGGGCTGCTTTGGCGAGCCATAAGCGTCCTGAGGACCATATGTTGTGCAGGCCTCCATAGAGAGTTACCTAGAGCAATTAAGTGACCATCCCAGGGTCACACTACTTGTACGTCTCAGAGAAAGGAGTTGAGAGCCAGGTTTTTCTGCCTCTAAAGTGAGTTGCCTGTCTATCATTATCGGATGCTGCCTCTCTGTAAATTAGTGCAAGATAGTAAACACACAGGAGGTAGGGAGGGAGAATATTAGCGGGTGGGGGAATAAGAAAATGCTTCATATAGTAAGTGGTGCTTGAGCAGCATGTTGAAGAAAAAGAGGAATTCTATGAAGCAAAGGGTGGTAAGGAGTATGCTATAAGCATGTGGGACAGTCTGTGCAAAGGAACAAATATAGGGTGCTGTATGAGAGGAAAATAGAGGCCAGTTTGGCTAGAAAAGAGGGGCCAGTTTGGCTGGTTCTTAGCAGAACTCAGGAGTGTAGAAGGGAAGTGATGTACAAGGAAGCTGGAAAGATAGGTTGGGCCAGGTTGTCAAGGGCTTTAAAAATTAAGCAGAGAGGTTTACATTTTAACCTGGAGGCAATACAAAAGCACTGGGGTTTATTTATTGCATTAGAGAGTCACACACACACACACACACACACACACACACACACACACACACACACAGACTTTCAATGCATTGATTGACTTTGTTGATTTTCTTCTTTTTTTTTCTTTTTACCCCCCCTTAAAAATATTCTTTGTTATGTGGGATCACTCTCTCAGAGCGGGGAAAGGGGATACTGGGAAAAATTTAGGCAATGTAAAAACAAAAGGTCAATGTGATTTTATTTTAAAAAACCAAAATATTAATAAAGGGGAAAAATAAGGCAGGAAAAACATTCTGGAGCCAGATTATGGAGATCCTTAAATGTCAGACTAAGGAGTTGATATTTTTTTCTCAAAGATAATCTGATTGACTGGGAAAATGGTGATGCCCTCATCAGAAACAGGAAGTTTTAAAGAAGGGAAGTTTTAGGGGGAAGACATTCAGTGACATGTTGGGTCTCAGCCTTCAATACATTCAGGAAGATGTGTCATGGTATAATAGAATGAGCACTAGCTCTAGAGTCAAAGGTCTTGGGTTCAAATCTCATTTCTGATATTTACTAAGACACTAAACTCGCTGGGTTATTTTTAAAATGAACAAATTGGACTACATTGCACTGAATCTATATCAAACAAGCAGCTGACTATAGGTCTGCCATTCAAGAGAGCAATTAAATATATACACATATATACATATACATTATATATATACACATACATACACATACGTATATACACACATATATGCATATATGTCATCTGTTACAGCTATAGTAATATAGACGTGGGAGCTGATAAGATGAACAGGAGAGTAGAGAAAGAAGTGTAAAGGGTTTATTTTGGACCCTTGGTAGACACTAAATACTTAAGGGTAGACTATACGGGCCGCTCGCCGACCTTCTGCCAGTCGTGTGCCAGTACCCACTTCTCTTAAAAGAAGTGCACTGCCAGAGTCTTACCCATTCCTGGGTCTTCGGTTCTGAGCCGGATCACCACACAGAGATGAGCCATCGGGAGGCACCAACACCAGAGCTTTATTCAGAGGCCAACACAGCAAACCATCATAGCAAGCCCAAACAGCAAGGCCAGAGCAACAGGGCAGGAGCCAGGGGAGAGCGCACACGTGTGTGTTCTGACCACGCTTGTTCCTAAGTACCTACTTAGCCCCTCCTCCCCAGCCCGCTACTAGCCAATGATTGTAGGGTCAGATACCGGAAGGGGCTGTCTGAGTTTAGCACACCAAGGGGGAGGGAGTGATGTAGGAGGCCAGGATAGGATACAGGAAGGAGGCATCTGGGATTGACGCATGGACAAGAGTACGTGACCTAGGAAGTCAGACTCAGGAGGGGACTGGGTCAGTGCTGCACAAAGGGACCCGGAGGTCAGGAAGGTCACAAGAGGCATCTGGGGATGACGTTGCATATAGGGAAGGGACTAAGCAGAGGGAACTCAGTCCTCTGCCATCCCACTCCCACGTGGCACCGCCCCTTGCCTCAGGAGCTCAGGCTCGGCTACTTCCTTGCACCCAGCTTATCTCATAGCACTGCCCAATTGCCTCATGGCTTCTCCGAATCCAGCCCATCCCAGTACACACGACTCTGCCTACCACAGTCCCTGCCTCGACTTCCAAAATACCCAGATCTTACCCTACCCTTGCCACAGTACCTGACCTGGCAGCTGCCAACATCAGACAGTCCCTCACAGTAGATGATAAATGGTAAACCAGCAAAGCAGAAGGAAAAGGAGCTATCAGATAAAAGGAGAAAAGAGCACAGTAATAGAAGCCAAAATTAGACAGAGTAACCAGGACAAAATGGTAGACAACAGGTCCAAAAGATGCAAAGAAAACTAGTAGGTTGAGAACTGAGGAAAGGGTATTGAATTAAGAGTTAAGGATCGTTGGTCACCTTGAAGAAAGCAGATAAGTAAGTTAGTTGTAAGTAAAGTTGAGAAGTAAATAAAGGGTAAGGAAGTACAGGCAGCAAGACTAGGCAGTTATTTCTAGGAACTTGTTATGAAAGGATGGAAAGGAAAAGGAAAATAATTTAATGGAAAGACAAAAGGATGGGAATGATCCCTAGGGCAAGTTCCTGGAAGAGGTGAGAAAACCTAGAATCATGGTTGTAAGCAAAGACATTGACCTTGACAAGACACACTACCTCTTCTTATCCAATGCCTGCTCTTGGAGACTCGAGCAAGGAGGAAAGGATAGTTGAAGATATAATGGTTTTTGAGTTATAAAGTAGGGAAAATGGAGCTCACCATGAATAGCCTCAAATTTCTCAGTGAAGTATGTGAGGTTATTTGTTGGTAGGGAGTAGCATTGGGATTTGAAGGCAGTAGAGGAGGTCTGGAATATTTGTTATAAAAATGTAGAGAGACTCAAACATAGAAGAATGTGCAGTGGGGCCCAGTTGAGATTAGATTACATCAATTCATAGAGGACTTAAGTCTGCATAGTTATAGTTTTTCCAGTGGTTTATAAATAGAGAAAGCAGATGGTGGGATCTACCCAGAGCTGAGCATTGATAGGGTGTGAATATTAGTAGGACAAGGAAGCAAGAAATTCAAGGATAGAGGACAGGTTCTAATTGAATGTGTCAGTTCAAATGTCAAGGTTATAAGGAAAAGAAAGTAAGGCCAGAGCAGGGTTGATAAACTGAGAGAAAAGAGAGGGGAAAAGTGATTAGAGGTCATAGTGAAGAGAGAATAAAGAGGCAACATAGTGCAGTGGAAGGAACACTAGATTTGGAGTCAGAAGACCAGGATTAAAATCTTGGCTCTTCTACATACTACATATGTAATATTGAGCAAGTCACTTATTTCTTTGGCTTTCCATACCCTAATCTATAAAATAGAGGCAGTTAGACTAGATGGCCTCTAAGGTCTAAATCTATGCTCCTATGATCAAATTGATGAGCAGTGAGGCAGAGAGAAAGATGGAAAGAGAGGAATTTATGATCAGAGATGGAAATTTGAAATTCCCAATAATGAAACCAGTGGTCGGAGTGGAAACTGAAAACTATCTTCAGGATAGGTACTGGATTCCTTTAGAAAGGAAGGAGAGTTACCTGGAAGCCAACATATTACAGCAGTAAGGATTCAGATGGATGTGATGTAGATGATCAGGGGTGAATCTCAAAAAAAGAGAAGTTGCAGTGATGGCTCTGGAAATAGCAGGGGGAATGCTCCTTAGATAGACTCCTCCTGGCTCATTGTATTAGCAAGTAGAAGAGAAGGAGTAACCAACCTTGGAGAAGAAAGCCAGGGATGTCTATGATTTCTGTGGGCGCCAGAAAAATGCAAGAGTGTGAAATGAAATGTAGGATGAAGGGAAGGAGGAGGTCCAGAGAGAATGACAGGGAGGAGGGAGATAGGGACTAGGAAGTAGATGAGACTGAGCTGGACAGGAAAAAGAAAGTGGGGAGAGGTATCAAGAAAGGAAGGAAAGAGTCAGAGTTGGAGGTTTTCATCTAAACATCAGGTATTGACTAAAGACTGTGACAATGTTCTCTGTAGCTTTAGATGAATGCATTAGAAAGGCCATGTGCTGATTCTATTGATCCTTCTGCTCAAATCTTGAGGCTCCAGCTTTCCCAATGTTGTTATTCAGTCATTTTTCAGTCATGTCCTACTCTTTGTGATTGAATTTGGAGTTTTCTTGTTTTGTTTTTGTTTTTGTTTTTTTTTTAGATAATTGGGGTTAAGTGACTTGCCCAGCTAGTAAGTTTCAAGTGTCTGAGGCCGGATTTGAACTCAGGTCCTCCTGACTCCAGGGCCGGTGCTCTATCCACTGCGCCACCTAGCTGCCCCATGAATTTGGAGTTTTCTTGGTAGAGATACTGGAGTGGTTTGCCATTTCCTTCTCTAAGCTCATTTTATAGATAAGGAAACTGAAGCAAACAGGATTAATTGACTTACCCACAGTCCCAAGCTAGGAAGTGTCTGAGGCTAGATTTGAATTCAGGAAGAGGAGTCATCCTGACTCCAGGTCAGACCCTGTATCTACCACACCAACTAGCTGCTCTAGCATTATTAATAATGTGGGATTTAAATACTAGGAAGGAGTAGTTCTAGACTTCTTGATTCCTCCAAAGGCTTCTTGAATTGCTTGCTGTCAGAATCTCAACTTTAATCAGAATGGACTCTGAAAGGAAATACCTATACAGAGAAGTACTTTCAGAAGCAACAGGGAAGCACTGGAGTTTATTGAGTAAAGTGAAGAAGATAACATGTTCAGATATATCACCAAGTACTTTCTTCATGAAAAGTGTCAGGGACCCTCAGAAATTCCTGGGGAGCTGTGCTCAAATGGGTAGACTCCTACTAGCCAGATGAAACCTTTTTCCTTACCTTCCCTTGTCAAGGGAATCTCTGATACTACACACTCTGCAGGTAGGACACTGAATAATATAGACTGGCTAAACTGTCACCTAGAAACACTACTAATTAGGCCTTATATACCCTTAAGAAGATCAAAAAAAAGAGAACCTATATGTACAAAAATAATTATAGCAACTCCTTTTGTTATACAAAGACCAGAAACTGAGACAGTACCCTTCAGTAGGGGAATGCCTAAATAAATTATGGCATATGAATGTCATGGGATATTGTTAGGTCATAAGAAATGATGGAGATGGTTTCAAAGAAACCTGAGAAGAGTTGTATGAACTGATAAAGAGTTAAGTGAGCAGAACCAGGAGGAAAAAAATTATGCAATAACAACATTGTAAAGAAAATAATATTGAAAGGTTTAAGACCTTTGATCAACACTATGACCAACCATTACCTCTATTAAAATATTCTTAGTTTCTCATGTTTGAGGGGATTTCTAGAATGTCTCCCTCAGAACTTTAAGAGTCGCCTATATTGAACCTGGATGCCTAACCCCTAGTATAAGGGCAAAGGACAAAGGATCCATTTCTTTCTGCATTTCTTTGGGGATGGAATTTTCTCTTTTATAAATTTCCCCCAGTAGAGTTTAGTGTTTACCTATTTATTCTGCATGCCTCCCAAGGAGGTCAATAAGGCTGTAAACAGAAGAGAGCACAAGATCAGTCAAACAAATTGCAGAATATTGAAAAGGTCACTGCAATAAAGTATGTCGCTATAATCCACAGAATATATGAGGCATTAAAATCCTAATGCCTTTGACTTTTGATCAAGATTTATATGAGAGGAGAAGAATGCACAACTCCCACTGCATTTTTATGGCCAAAATTAAAACAAGGATGGATTCACTTAACCCCTGCCAGCAGTCTTAAATTCATTGAACTACCTTCTCTGCCCAGGGAGAATTCTATTCCTATGGAATCCTATGGGATCAGAAATACTTTTGATGCCTTCTCTGAATGATAGAGAAAACATGAGAGTACAGATTGTTGTCATAAAACAGCCGAGCAGGGCTGCTCAGATAGACATCATGAGGCGGTGCTGATTTTCAGGATGTTTTGTTTTTATTCTGGTTTCTTAGAGATCAGGGAACCATCTGATCTGCAAGTCTTCATTTTCTCTGGCCCCAAGCTTTATCCTCATTCTCCATTCAGTAGATCCAATTCTATCGACATAGAATAATTCTGTTCCTCTTGAGTCATAAAAACCCTACTCTCAGACCCCACCAGCAGAACTAGTTGCTAATGAGATTATTGTTGCTGACTTTAGGATCCTTCTAGAGAGAAGGTGGAATTTGGCTAGCAGAAATATCTAACATATGGAATGGAGTGAGCTCTTTGACACTGGAAAACACAAGGGTGAAAGCAACTCTCCGCCTAAATTAATACCAAAGAATTACTTTACTCATCTGGCAAGATAGGTCTCAGAATTAATGCTATGAATAGTGTTCATTTGTAGTCTTTTGTAAAAATTATGGTATATCCTGCCATTTGCTAAACTGCCTCAAGTAAGTGAGATTTTTCCATGTTGGACGAAGGCTCACTTCCAACCCAGGAATTTCTGTGTATGAATGAAAAAGCATTTATTAAATATTTACTATGTGCCAACCACTATGCAAAGCACTGGAGATACAAATACAAAAGAAAAGACAGTCTGTGCCCTCAAGGAGCTTATATTCTAATAGGAGAAACAAAACATTAGGAAAATGTGGTCTTCTAGACCTGTCCATCCAAGTTTGTTTGTTTTTATGGTTGATGGCGCCATCTTCCAGTCACTCAGTTGCAAAATCCTATTCACCCAGTCATTCAAGTACAAAACTTTCGATCTGCTCCTTTCTTTCACCTCCAATATCAGTTATCAAATCATGTCCATTTTAGCTCTGCATTGTCTTTGGGGTTCTTCCATCCGCTCTTCGCTACTAATAGATACCACTTTGGATCAGACCTTCATCACTTCTGCCTGGAATATTATAATAGCTTCTTAACCTATCCCTATTTCTGTTCTATGTTTTTTCTAGTCAATCCCTCATACAGCTGCTAAAACAATATGCCTAAGGAGTAGGTCTGACCATGTCATTGCCCTGCCCCAAAGCCTTCAGTGGCTCACTACTGCTTCAAGAATAACATACAAATTCCTTAGCCTGGATTTTAAGGCCCTTCATAATATGATTTCTTATCCACACACTACTTTTCAGTTTAACCAGACTACTAGCTGTTATTGCTGTTCAGTTGTTTCAGTCCTGTCAGGCTCCTGGTGACCCTATTTGGTGTTTTCTTGGCAAAGATACTGGAGTCGTTTGTCATTTCCTTCTACAACTCATATTACAGATGAGGAGCGATTTGCCTCAGCAAATAGGGTTAAGTGACTTGCCCAGGACCACAGAACTGGTAAGTATTTAAGGCCATATTTGAACTCAGGTCTTCCTGACTCCAGGCCCAGCGCTCTGTCCACTGTACCACCTAGCTGTTACCTGAATTAAATACAGTACCTACTGCCTCTGTCTATTTGCACAGGCCACTCTCTCTTCCCTACTCCCCATTCCCCATGCCTGGAATGAGTATATTCTCTTTTCAGCTCTACCTTTGAGAGTCTTTACCTTCCTCCAAAGCTCAGTTCTGTTGCCACTTCCTCTGGGCAAACTTTTTATTGATCTGGACTCCATTCCTGGAACCATCTGCACTCTGATTGGCAGGCTTCTGTCTTATCTTACCCTGATCCAGGCCATCATCTCACTTCCTGACAATTTCTATTATACCAAGTGTTTATGCCACCTCTACCCAACCATCAGCTCTACCTTTCTGCTACTAGCACCTTGAACTTTCATCCCCTGCTACCTCCCCCACCCCCACACTTCTCCCCAGCCACCCTGAGATCTTATTGGATCTACTAGCATTAGAGAATGTGTAGAAATAGTATAAGCACTTGGTAACCAGGGTCCAGTCCTCCACCTCACTTCCTAGCCATCTCTGTACAACATCATTCCCCTTTCCAGTTCCCTTTTACATGCCATCTCCCATTAGAATGTTATTTCCTTGGGAGCAGCAAACATTTGCACTTGTACCCTTAGTGTCTGGTCGTAAGCACTTAGAAAATACTTTATTTTATTCTGGAGCTGAAAGTGTCCTGTTCTCCTTCATCTATTCCCAGAACACTTTGATCTCTCCTTTCTTCCTCTACTCCCTATATGTCCCATCTGTACCATAAATTTAACTGTTGATACTCTAAATGTGAGATTCTTGTCCAGTGACCCATGAGTTGACCCAGCCTGTAATTTCATTGGTATAGAGGACTCTCAATGAAGAAATACCTTCTTCCAGTGCAGATCAGCACCTACACTGCAACTTGTAGACTTTAAGGACTGCCTAAGGCACTGAGAGGTTAAGTGACTTACCTAGAGTCACACAGTCAGTATGTGTTAGCAGTTCCTGACTCCCAGGCTGGCTCTTCGTCCATTGTCACACTACCCCTAGAGTTGACATTACACTATTTGTAAGGTAAGGAACACTAGAAGAAGGATCCTAGAGCCTTGGGTGGAACCTCCGTGGAGGATTTCATTGAGGACATGGACAAGAGTTGTACAGGGTAAGGCTCAGATTGATAGCAATCTAAACCATTAAAATACCTTCATCACTAAGATCACAGATCCACTGAAGCATTGAAATGCTGTTGAAATACACATATATCATATCCACTACCACCCCCAGTAAAATGTAAACTCTCTGAGGGCAGAGATGGTGTCATTTTCTCTTTTGCATTCTCAGCACCTAATTCAGTTGCCTTGCAATCAACCAACAAGCATTGATTAAGGGCTTGCACATAGTAGGTACTTAATAAATGTCTTTTATGTGAATCTGATGCATTCTCTTAACAAGAGAAACTATGACAACATAAAATCACTTATGGGACTGCAGGAGAAAGGTAGAAGCACCAATATAGGAGAGATTAGGTTAAAAAAAAAAAAGTAGGCGTGTTGATGGGGGGAGGTTAGTTTCAAGCCCCAAACTAGGTTTGCCTCCGGCTTGGTTACCCTGTGTATGCTGAGGAGATTCTAGATTTTGAGCGTGTGAAAACATTTCAATCTTTATATGAAGTTCATTTCAGTGGCCAAATGCACATATCATGCTCCAACTAGTGCCATTTTCTTAACCATGAATCAAGTATACATGAAAGCAAAGATGCCCCTGGCACTGCAATTTCCCTGAAGCAAGTTATAGAGGATAATTGATTGCAAACATTTGGTCTGCTCTGGTAGTTTTTCATATTTCAAAATGACAGAAAATATCCGTTAAGAGAAAAGTGGATATGCTTCTTGGGGAGCTGACAGCATTTTTCCTCCTATGGTTTTAACAATAAAGCTACTGTTTTCTGTTGATTTGACTTGTTTTCTAATTTAACAGCAGTACAGGGATTTAGCTATAGAGGGCAGTAAAGGTGCATGCAAACATCATTTAGCATAACTTTTGTGCATAAATAGGACAGTGATGTCTGTAAGTAAATGTTTATTCATTAGCCAGTGGAGCCATGTGGGCTTATTAAAATTTATTAAAGGATCTGTCAGTAATGGAGGTCAAATATACAATCTGATAGGTCATAAGGGCCATGGCATTTTCCAAGTTCCTGTCAGGAATGGTCAATAAAACCATCTTTTTTATATAATTTCATGCCTTTTCTGCGTGGTGATGTGTCTGGTGTGAAATGTTTGGAAAAAAGGATGCTTGATACAAGTCCATCTGGGAAAAGGTTGTAGGAACTTAGATATAGATAACTCAGAAATCAGGTATAGATTCACTTTGGTTGACACCTCAAAGCATCTTTCTCTGTGTGCCTTCAGTAGATGGCTTTATAGATTGGATTTATAAGAGTTCAATTCTGGATGGATGGGTCTAGGTGCTGGGACCTCTGAAGTGTGATGAAGTCTAAGAAAGGGATAAAAAGGTATTGTCAAGGAATCAACTCTTTGGCCTTGTAACATAAAGCTGGCATCATCATTCTTTGCCCAAGAACCTAGGCAGTTTGCAGCACTGTCTAATACATAAAACTTCCTAGGGAACACAAACAGCAAAGAACCCTGGAGAGAGAGTGGAGATGGCATTTGCCAGGCAAGTGCCACCATCACTTCTCACACTCCAATGGAGATAGGCCAGGATGCTGAACCAAGCAATAGCAGGGCCTCCCAACAGTCTTGTTTCCAGCCTATTCCCCACAGCCAGGCACTGAGGGGAGAAACCCAGTGGAGAAGAGACCTGTCTTCTTCCCTGCCACCCACACCAACTGCGATGACATATAAGTTCAGAAGCCTCAGGAGTAGTGGCCCTACCTAGACCACAGATCTTGCTTCCAGTCTAGCTCCCAAATTCATTATTCAATGAAACAATTCCCATAAATAAGGGGACAGCCACCACCAATCTGCCACCCAATTGGGCAGGCATACCAGACTAGCTTGAAAGAGCAACATACCTTTAGGGAGAGAGAGGAGGCAGCATGTGTCATGCAAGCCAAATCACCACCACCACCTGAGTACCACCTCCCTTCACACCCTGATGGAAATAGTTCAGGATCCTGAACCCAAGAGCCTTGGGAATAGCAATGCTTCCAGCCCAGTGCCCCAGCCATCATCCTGGGAAGCAACTCCTATGGAGATGTGGCCTGGCCCCAACTTCTGCAGTCCTGTAGCACAGCTTAGAAGACCCAGAAAAGAAAGTTCTTAGCCCAGAACACTTTGACACTGTCAAATGATTCAACATCAGAAACTGATATTATTTTATCAGTGGAAATGATTTTAAATAAAAGCCAAGAATAGAGAAGAGCTAAGAAGGAGTTGTCAAGTAAGTAGCTATCATTGACCTTATGACACAAAGCTTTGCCCTTTACCCTCATGACCTTGGGTCTTTTCCATATTACTTGCAACTAAAACCTTCCTTATATATTGTTTCCCCATTAGAATGTGAGCTCTTTGAGGTCAAGGACTCTCTTATTTTCCTATTTGTATGCATAGTACAGTGTTTTGTACATAGAAAAAACTTAATAAATGCCTTTCATTCATTCAAACAAGGGAAAACACACCTGGAATGACCAACCCCCCCCCCCTTCCATGAGATAAATGAGATAAGCATTTATTTAGTACCTACTCTGTGTAGAACAGATTGATAAGACAGATCAACAACTCTTTGCAACTTAAAAGTCTTAGAGAATTGCTTGGGGGCTCTGAGAACTTAAGTGACTGAACTATGGTTAAACAAACTAATATGTGTCAGAGGCAGGACTCAATTCAATCCTTTCTGACTCCAAGATTCACCCTTTAGCCACTATTCTATATCCTCTTTAAAACATTCTGGAAGGTGCCATGCTACCCACAGGGGATGAAGAGAGGAATGAGGTATGGTTTATAGGATGTGGTCCCTATACTTGAAAAGCTTATAATTTAAGTATGGAAATAGATCATTTAGATTACATAATATAAGATCATGTAGGTGCCAGATGAGTGGAACAGACAATAAGGGTCACAAGAAATTCTTAAGAGGAGGTAATCACTAAGGAAAATTGAGAAAGTCTTCACAGAGGAGGTGGGAAGGACTTAAAGGAAAGGTTTTATTTAAACAAATCAACAGTCTTAGGGAACTCCTGCTTGGCAAAAGAAATAGCTTGAACAAAGTTGTGGAAGTTGGAATATGCAGCCATTTGGACAGAATCGGTCTGAGTGACCCCATGTTTTAACCTGGCTCAGCCTTTGGGCAGATAGGTGGCACAGTGGATAGAGTGCCAGGCCTAGATCAGGAAGACTCATCTTGCATAGTTCAAATCTGGCCTCAGACACTTCCTAGCTATGTGACTCTGTGCAGGTCACAACCCAGTTTGCCTCAATTTCCTTATCTGTAAAATGAATTGGAGAAGGAATAGCAAACCACTCCAGTATTTTGACCAAGAAAACCCAACTGAAATGACTGAACAACAATAACCTTTGTGTGTGGTGCTGAGCCAGCCTGCAGGAGAGGGCTAGATTTCCCTTAGGACTAAACTCATTTCCTACAGACTACTCCTATGACCTAAAGGCTAATCCTACCTCCTAGAGACATTTTTTTCTCTAGCTCATTTTACAGAGGAGGAACTGAGGCAAATAGGGTTTAGTGACTTGCCCAGGGTCACATAGCAGCAGTGTCTGAGTGTGTCAGAGGCTGTATTTGAACTCTGGATGATAAGTCTTCCTGACTCCAGGGCCAGCACTCTATACACTTTGCCACCTAGCTGCCCAAAATTGCTTTACTCTTGTCTAATAAAAGTAGAGACATCACCTTGCCCACAAAGGTCCATATAGTCAAAGTTTTTTCCAGTAGCAAAGTATGGCTGGGAGAGTTGGACTATAAGGAAAGCTGAGCACTGCAGAATCAACACTTTCAAATTGTGGTATTGGAGAAGACCTATGAGAGTTCCCTTGGACAGCAAGGAGATTTCAGGTAATACTTAAAGAAATTAATTCAGGCTATTCACTGGAAGGTCAAATACTGAAGCTGAAGCTTAAATATGTTGGACACATAATGAGAAGACAGGATTCATTGGAAAAGATCTTGATGTTGGGAAAGATTGAATGCAAAAGGGGACAGCAAAGGATGAGATGGATAGGTAGTATCATGGAAGCAATGAACATGAACTGGGACAGACTTCAAGAGATAGTGGAGGACAGAAGGGCCTGGAAGTTCTTGGGTCCATGGTCCATGGGGTCATGAAGAGTCAGACATGACTGAACAACAACAACAACCAAAGCAGTCAGTTGCCTCAGTGGATAGGGTGCCAACACTGGAGTCATGAAGATTCAACTCCCTGAGTTCAAATCCAGTCTCAGACATTTACTAGCAGTGTGACCCTGGGCAAGTTGCTTAAACCTGTTTGCTTCAGTTTCCTCATCTGTAGAATGAGCTGGAGAAGGAAATGGCAAACCACTCCAATATCTTTGCCAAGAAAACCCCAAATGAGGCCAATGAAGAGTCTAAAATGACTGAACAACAACAATAAAAGGAGTTCATTTAGTGGCCAGCGTACTCCAACTGCTTGATGCCTCGGGGTGCCAATAAACTCATTTTGCCTTATTTTTCTGAGTTTGCTTTTTGAACTAGAATTTTCTTATAACACATGATGTTTTTGAGGAATAATTAACAGACCAATTTGACTACTTAGAAGATTCTAGCAATGTGATTCATCTAGGGATGAGGGGAAACTTAATAATGAACATCTTAGCAGAGACAGGATAACTCTGGTCCTGACCCATTCATCTGGGAATAATCCTAGTGGTTCTAGAGGGGATTTAAGAATCATAAAGTGAGCCTGAAGACTCCTGTTTCTGAAATCCTTGGCTTGGTTGGAGGCCAACAGTATATAGCAAGTACTATAATTTTATAGTTAGACTCTTCAGCCCATGTCAAACTCTTGCCTACCAACTCAACAACCTTATGTAACCCTACTTAATGAATAACTTTGAAGCTGGCTTCAATCTATGCTGTTTTTCAGAAACATAAATCTTTGTGTGCAACATGAATCCTGAATATTACATGTAGGGCCTCCAAATTTATTTTCCTCCAACAACAATCCAATTCAGAGGTGTGGAATTATGAATGTGGCTATCCCGGTAAAGATTAGGTCAAGTTAAATGATTTTGTAGCTCAAGATTTATGGCCACATTTTCGTAGGGTGGCCTCCCTGTCATTGCTCAATATTTCAGGCTGAACTTTTATGTACAATGTTCCCACAAATAATTACAAGTACAGATTTCAAGGGGAATGGGGAAGTTTGGTACTAGCTCCTTTGGGAAGATAGAATTTATCTTACATATCATCAGTCTAGATAATTTGGATATTATTTTTGAGCCCCAACCTCCAGATTTGGGTGTTTGGTTTTGTGTTTTGTTTTGTGCCCAGGGCAAATATTTGGGAATGAGCCTCAGAATGGAAGGTTTCAAATTTCTTCTATTGTAAATAACTTGCTTGGCATCATGATTGCCTCACATTGCATTTTAGAGGTAAGATTAGGGAGTAGTTGGAGGCCATAGGATGGGAGGTACTTAAAAAGACCATATTGATTGATTATAGTCAGTCAACAAGAATTTATTAAATATTTACTATATGCTAAGCACTGAGGTGGGGGTTACGAAGAATGACAAAAACACAATCCTGGCCCTTAAAAAACTCACATTTCTAAGGGGAAAGAAAATACGCCAACAATTATGTACAACATAGAAGATAATTTGGTTTTGATCAGTCTCTTCTTGACTCCATTTGGTGTTTTCTTGGCAGAGATACTGGACTTGTTGGTCATTTACTTCTCTAGCTGGTTTTATCGGTAAGAGAACTGAGGCAAACAAGTTTAAGTCACTTGCCCGGGGTCACACAGCTGGTAAGAGTCTGAGGCCAGATTTGAACTCAGGAAGAAGTCTTTCTGACTCTAAGCCCAGCAGTCTATCTACCTAGCTGTACATGTAGAAAATATATACTATGTAAATGGAAGATAATCTTGGAGGGAAGGCAGAAAAGGACTCTTAGACAAGTGGGATTTGAGTTGAATCATGAAGAAAGTCAGGAAAACCAGGAGGCTGAGGTGAGAAAGAAGAACATATCACATAACCACTAAATCTCAGAACTAGAAAAGACATTAGGGATCTTCCAGTCTAACTCCTGTATTTTAGAACAGTGGTTAGTCAGTCTCAATGCCAAAGAAGATCTGAGTTCTAAGGCTACCTCTGATATATACTACCTGTGTAATGCTAGGTATATCACTTAACTTCTTAGCACTCTAGGCAAAATTCTCTAAGATTCTAAGTTACATAAAAGGTACTGAATTTCATTGAGAGGCAGTTCCCTCATCTGGAAATTCCCTTTATCAATAAAATCATATTCTAGTCCCTATTCAGATTCCTTACCTCCTACTTAGCAAGAACAATTAATTTAAATTGTTAGCTGCCATGTGTCCTGCTTCTTCTTCCTAGTGGTGACATTCCCCAATGCTCCCCAAGTGAGCATTCTCCTGCCTGAGCCCTGTCCTACAGCTGCCTCTACAGCAGTAGCCTTATGATGTCCAAGATATCCGCCCATAGGGAGGACCTCTCTACTAACAGAATCTGTCTTAAATGATTGATTTAATATCCATTTCATGGCACACCAGGCACATCTCATGCTGCCTGACCTGTATGGTAAGAGGAATATGATAACCTCTCCCTTCATTCAAGTTAGGCTAATTTTTCCTTGAATCAATGAATAACTGTATGAAGTATTTATTAAGCACTTCCCGTTTGCAAATCACTGTGCTAAGGGTTAGACAAACAAATGGAAAAGTAAGACAGTCCCTGTTCTCAATGAGGGAGACATATGGAAGCTTTCAACTGCAAGTCAGAAGGAAAAGTCCTATGTTCTTTAGGGTACAGTGGCAAAACAGATGGTAATACTTGTTCTTAAATGTCATTTTCACAGATAAAGTCATATCAGTTCCTGATGTTGAACCATTTGATAGTGCCAAGGACTTTGGTGGCAAGAACTTTCTTTTCTGGGTCTTCAGTAGCTGTGATTGTAGAACCTGCTGAAACAGTGGCCAGGTTGCTTGTCCACAGGGAGATCCTGCTTCCCAGGATATTAGCTCTGGCCACTGGGCTGGAAGCATTGCTCTTCCCAAGGTTCTTGGATTCAGGGTTCTAGGCTATCTCTATCAGGACCTGAGGGGAAATGCTGGTCAAAGGGACTTGCCTGGCACATGGTGCCTCCTATTTCTCTCTCTCACTGCTTTAGCTAGTCTGGTTTGCCTATCTTGAGTGTGGCAGTTGGTTGACAACTAGTAGGGATGGCTGGCTTCTTCTCCATAGGAGTTAATTCCTAAGATGATGCATGGCTGGAAGCAGGGGGTGCCGCCACTCCCAGGCTCGTGTGCTTTTCCACCTGTTGATTGCAACTGGTTAGCAGTTGTTGCTCATGGTGGTAAAGGAGGTAAGCCTTAAAACTTTTTGAAAAAATTCTCCAGTTGATTTTGCTTGCATTACCCTCCATGAAATACCAGCCAAACCTCAGAGTGCCCTTGCAGCTCTCTGTGGTTTCTTTGTATTCAGACAACAAACCCGACCCTTTAGTGCTTGTTGCCATCCAATCAAGACTCATGGATGGCCTCAGAACCTTTTAAGGGAAATGAGCCTAACTTGTATAGGGCATATTGTCTTTATAATGTTGTTTCTCCTCCTGTATCTTGTCAATCTGTACAAATCTTGTCCATGTGGTATACCCAACATGATGGGGATCTTCCTTGAGATTTCTTGACATTCTGCGGACAGCAGTGGAACACACAAGCTGTCAGTCACCTTGTCCCTTTCTCTTAATACATGACCAGTTTACCTGTTCTAATCATGTCTTTTTAATGGCATACTTTATTCCAGCTTTCCACTCTGGCTTTATTTTTTCTACTTGCCACAGGTACAAAGATTACTAGGAGTAATTTAGAGCAGGGGCATGCGTTCATTTGAGGATCTAGAGGAAGAATACTTCAAAATAGGTGCTGTGAGGAATAGCACTTAGGCACCATCCCTGAACTGCAAAGTTGAATTATGTTTTGGAATGACTCCTCTGAGAACCTGATGAAGGTGGAGAGAGATTTCCTAAAGGCATTTTGTTTGAGGTAATTCCAAATGCTAATTGTAATTATTTTCAAACATTCTCAGGTGTCTTTCCTTGTGGCTAGGTGGCACCATAGAGCATTGGGCCTGGAGTCAGAAGGACCTGAGTTCAAATACACCCTCAGATACTTACTAACTATATGACCCTGAGCAAGTCACTTAACCTCTGTTTGCCTCAATTTCCTTATCTGTAAAATGGGGATGATGATAATAGCACTTGCCTCTCAACTTTGTTGTAAGGATCAAATGAGGTAACAATTGTAACGTGCTTACTGTGGCACCTGGCACATTGTAAGCACTACATAAGAGTTATTATTATAGCCATTAGATATAAATATTGTTTAGGTGGTGATGGTTATTTGAAATAAGGAAGATATCCTTACAGAACCCTCCAAAACCTCAGTATTATCCTGGAAAATTTCCAACTGATAGCCAAAATATATCAGGATTCCTACAATCACTGTCTATACCAAAGACTATCAGATAGAATTTGAGTATTTCTTTGTACAATGTGTCAAACCCAATTCTGTGGAAAGAGAATGTAGAAAATTAGGATGTTAAAAAGACATAAGCTGGTGCAGAATTTGTTAGGGAAAGTATATGTCTATATATGTACATATGTATGTAGATATATATGTGTATTTATATACTTGTGTATGTATATATCTCTCTTTATAAATATATCTGCACTTAATTGTGGCCTTCGGGGTCAGGGGGGAAGGGGGAAAAAAAAACAAAGTAAAAAGTGCACAACAGAGAACAAAAGAAAACTTACAAGGAAGCAAAGATGGACAGCTCCCAACACAACATTTAGTATTTATCATACCTTCTTCAAATGAAAATTTATTGCTATGTACTTTGAATCCTCGTATTCTGCTGTGCACATAACATGCTTTTTTTCCTTTGTATTTAAGTTTATGATATATTTCTTTTTCTTTATTCTCCATTTGAGTTCTGGTGTTTGAGTCTAAAATTAAAAAAAAATACAAAAGTCAATAAAATCTTTGTTATTTGAGTGGATCTGTGTTGTTTCTCCTCCTGTAACTTGCCAATCTATATAAATCTTGTCTATGTGGTATACTCGACATGATGAGAATCTTCCTTGAGATTTCTTGACATTGTATGGGTAGCAGTGGAACACACAGGCTGTCTGTCACCTTGTCCCTTCCTCTTAATACATGACCAGTTTACCTTTAATGGCATACTTTATTCCAACTTTCCTCTGTAAATCTTCCTTGATTATGTATTACAGCCTGCTCATATCTTCTACATTCTTTTCCATAGACCTTTGTGTTACTAGAATCTTGAATCATGCAAAGACCATGATATTTCATGTCTTGCAGCCATCCAGTATCCCTGAAAGAATGTTAGGAATCACACAGTAAAAGCATTCCCTATGCAAAGCCCAGTTGAATGATTACATTTCAATTTTGATTCTGAGAAGTAAAATGAGAAGAATTTTGTGGTAGTCCATGGGTCGGATATTAATGGTCTAAAGGCTGATTTCATTTGTGTCCTGAATCTTGTAGACTTATGCAGACTTTGTTGGTGAATCTAACCCAGTATGTTCATAAAGGTTCTCATGGCCAAATTTCCTTTGTGTGATTGTTATAGCTACGACAGCCTTAGAAAACACCAGCACATCATAATCTCTAAATAAATGGTTGCTGCTTGATTACTAAAAAACCATGATCACACTATGATGAATCTTATATTATTTGTTATAATAATAAATATAAGCAAGAATAACTGCAGCATATTTCCATATTTCCTTCCTGTTGTACATGTCTGGTAACTATGTGGTTTTGATCTCTGTATCACCAGTGCCTAGGATAGTGCTTGGCACATAGTAGAGCTTAACAAATGATTGAGTAAATGAATAGTTAAATGAAAAGACCCAAACTTTATACTTAGAAAAATGTCCTCTTTAAGTTTAGTAAAAATGCCCATACCTTAGTTCAAGATGGCATCGTGCTTGTTTTAATCCCCTCTGATTATTTCCTGCTGAGTGTAAGACCTGTATCTGCACAGATTATGGCAACCTTATTTCTAAATGAAATCACCCTTGTCTTTTTCTTTTTTTTCTGGTTTTCCCTTTGAGAATAGCCACAGGAGCTAGCTTGCCAAATACAATAAATTTTCTACCAAATGTCAGCATTAGGGTGGAGCCAAGATAGCAGAGAGAAGGCAGCTACTTGCCTGAGCTCTCCCCCAAATCCCTCCAAACACCTTTAAATAATGCCATAAAACAATTCCTGGGGTGTCAGAACCCACAAAAGGATGGGGTGAGATAATTTTCCAGTCAAAGACAACTTAGAAGGTTGGCAGGAAAGGTTTGCCACACTGGGGTCACAGTGGAGCACAGTCCAGTGCATGCTGCGCCAGGTCAGACCAGGCCACTCCACACCAGGAGCTGGCCTTACAGCAACTGAATCAGTAGTGGCAGCAGCAGCAGCTACTTCTGGAGCTCTTAGCCCACAGACGGTGAAGGAGTCAAACAGCTAATCAGAAGGAGATTACAGGGGTCTCTTTGCTGACACTGGGGGGGGGGGGGGCAGGACTCTGTTGCTTTGCCCATATTCAGATGTAGGTCGCAGTCTTCTGTGACAGTCCCAGGGCAAGGAGGATACTAGAGCTTGCTGGCCACAGTGAGGCGGGGACTCTGCTCACAATTCCAGAGCAGAAAAGAGTGTTTGTGGTCACTCATAGACCAGATCACAGTCAGGAGAATAGTAAATGCTCCTCTGCTTAGATCATACCACCATGGAAGAACTGAAAACTTACAGATCCCCAGAAGTTTCTCTGAAAACAGCTGCACAAAACCCTTGGAGCTTGGGACGGTGCTCCCTCCACCGTGGAAGCAGAGCTCCACTTTAACAAAGAGTTAAAAGTCAAGTAATAGGCTGGGACAATGAGCAAACAACGGAAAAATATTCTGGTCATAGAAAGTTACTATGGTGACAAGGCAGATCAAACGTCAGCATTAGTGACATTTTTGTGTGTATAATTTATGCCAACATTTTCTTTCTTTCTTTCTTTTTTTAACAGAAACTTGAAGTAATCAGGAAGATGAAAGTGAGGTGAAGAGTCACCTTAGCATTAAGAATCAGACCAATTGCTGCCACACAAGTTTTTCTGTTTAAAAGGCAGTGATGAGTTGCTTAGCAGCCCTATCCATGAAGAACTTGGAATTCTTATTCTGAAGCTGGAGTCTGTCTGGAAGGGGTTTACCAATTAGTGTTGATCATTTAGCCAAAAAGATGATTTTTACTAAGGATTTAAGTTGTGATGAACTAAACACTACTACCAGTAAGGAAGTATATGGGGGAAATGGTAGGTAATAGGATTTATTTGTTGTTGTTGTTGTTGTTTTAATGGAGGAAGATGATTAACCAAATATTCTGCATTTCTGTTGGATCAAAAGGGACTGGGCATAAATTTCAGCAGAAGGGATATGGGCAAAGTCATAACCAGGAATTGTGATGCTGGGAACAGTTGCTGCCTGGGATGAATAACACCAAATGGATTAAGCAAAATAAAATGTGCCCTAAAATTAACTACGTAATTCATGAAGTGAAAATAGTACAAGAAGTAATTAAGACAATTTGTGAGAGGGAGAATTAGTTGCCTTATGGAGTAGAATTTCAGAGTTGGAGGGGGTCTAGCAGGTCATCCAATCCTCAAATTTTTTGCTATATTTTCACCTTCAAGGTTGGGCCTAATACTGAACTGATGTCACACGTAAAGAAATATTGAGGAGGTAGATAAGGAATACACAGTTTGATCATTATATACCTCATTCCTTATCCCCAATCCCTCACTGACAGTGCTCCATGCTACATAATTTGGGACCCTTTATTCTTTCTGTTCTACAGAAATATCTAGGCAAGGCTGATTCTTTGTAAATTGTATAGGAGGTCACTCCCAAAATTGGTTAGTATTTGAGGCTCCAGAAGGAGAAAGCCAAAATAGAATTCCAGAAGATTGCTGCCATTTCCCATTTCTCTGACTTAAAAATCCAGAAAGAAGACAGTATATGGGGTAGCTAGTGTAGTGGATAGAGGACCAGTCTTGAAGGCAGGAGGACCTGAGTTCAAATCCAGCCTCAGCCACTTAGTAGCTATGTGACCCTGGGCAAGTCACTTAACCCTGATTGCGTTCTCAAAAATAAAATAAATAAAAAGAAGACAGTATGAAAGAATGACTAGAGGACTAGCCCTGGAGTCAGAGAAATCTGGGTTCAAGTCCTGCCTCTGACACATACTAACTGTGTGACCATGGGCAGGTCACTTATCCTTTCAGTGTCCAAGGCATTTCTCTAAGACTGTAAATGAAACATGAGTTGCAGATCCAAATAGTTTAGAGAGAAGATCTTTACACCAATAAAATTATTGTATAAATTTTATTTATTTATATATTTGTATTTATTTATATACTTATATAATATATAAATATAATAGAAACATATAATATATAATATATAAATATATATTATTATTATATTACTATATAATAATAATAATAATAATAATAGCAACCACTAGTCCTATGGAAAATAGAATCCACTTTTGAGTCTTTCCTTTGACCTCTTGAATGTCAATATATCGATATGAGGCATCTCAAATGTATCCTGTAAGGCTTCTGAAATTTTCATTCTCCAAGCCTGTATGCCCTAAACTTTACTGGGAAGAACATAAGAACTGGCTAGTAGAATGGAATTCTGAATTCTTGAATGATGCTTTCACTACTCTAAAATGATTCATTTTCTTCAATTGAACCTGTAGGGTTCCTTTTATGCAAGAGTCCCCTTAACCACTGAAATTAAGCAGATGATTCAGCCAAGCTGGCGGCCCTGGCATGGAGATACATAGTCTCTGCAATTTGCCAAGGGTTTAGGAAGGGACCCCCCTCCCGGCTGGTGAGGGGTGTGGGATGAGGGGTAGAAGGAGAGAATCCGGTCCCTTTCAGCTCTAAAATCAATGACGCTGTGACTCAGTGTATGATTAATCTGTTGTTAACTCTCCTGTGTCTTTGCAATTCGAAATGAGTAAGAATTCCAGGCCTGGTGTCACCCCTCTCGCTGAGCTTTAGAGGTGAATCTCCACTACCCCATTCCCTTCCATCCTTGAGCTGCCCTCAGGCTATATAGGAAGTGTGCTATGTTACCCTGAAACATTGAAAATAAAATTGACATACATAAGCCTGACTCTGATTCCCTACTGGTCTAAGGATTTATTTATTTTTGAATGATTCCTGCTTGCTGATCATGCATTTCATGACCCCCTGGTCTTTATCCGTCCCATCATAAACATCATTCTCTGGCCCTTAATTTTGAAGATGATGTTTCCAGGTCTTTGTGTCTGCCTGGTGGAAAAGTAGAAGAAGCCATTTGCCATTCTAGGAAGGGCATTGCCTGGTAGTGGGTTAGGAGGTGAGGGATGGAACATTTGAACTATGTACTCTTTCCTTTCATCCCACCGTATTTCTCTACAGGTGAAATTAGTTCAAGATGAATATGAAGATCAGCTGTGAAGGGTAAAAGACTTAACAAAAGGGAAGAAAACCTTAGGGCAGAGTTTGTATGTGAGACAAGGTGTGTGATTGTAAGAATGGGGAGGAGGGCTTTTCCTGGGCAGTGTCCTACTAGGCTCATTGCACCTCTATATGATGCATTTCTCAGGCCTCATTTTCCTTACTTCAGCAGCCTCTCTGGGAATATTGACTGTCCAGCTGCCTGTTTTGAACAATAAAGGGCAGTTACCATAGAATCCCATAGATTCTATACATATGGTATCTATGCATATAAGTGCAGTAGGATCATAAGTTCATAGATTTAGAACTGGAAGAGACCTTGGAAGCCATCCAATTGAACTTCCTCATTTTTTGTTTGTTTGTTTGTTTTTTTGTTGTTTTTAACAGATTCTTGTTGTTTGTCCTTTGTTCTCGAACAGGACCATAATGTCAGGGAGTTGATGCCATCACATGCGAGTGAATTGGATTTGAGTGAGGGAGGGCTGTGCAAGGTCACCAGTCTCACTTTCTCCTCTGGAGTCAACTGGGTCCAGTAGCAAGATATAGATCTGGACAACTGCAGATGGCCACCAATTATGTATGTAAAGTCTATGTGCCAATGAAAGATACATATGTCTACATAGGTTGTCTAAATGTGATTTGCAGGAAGCGTAGATATCTCTGAAATCTTGCCGTATTCTTATTGATGGACATCTGACTCTTCCTGACCTCATTTGGGGTTTTCTTAGCAAAGATACTGGAGTGGTTTGGCATTTCCTTCTCCAGCTCATTTTATACATGAGAAACTGAGGCAGACAGGGTTAAGTGACTTGCCCAAGGTCACATAGCTAGTAAGTGTCTGAGGCTGGATTTGAACTCAAGTCTTCCTGACTCCAGGGCTAGCATTCTATCTACTGTGACGCCTAGCTGCCCACCCCTCTTCAAAGGACACTATGTTTCCTGCCTTCAGAGGAGAAAGAGAATACGCATGAGGTTGACTATCTTTTTCCACATCTGAGATGTGTACTGGACTAGAATTATATGTGTGCCTCTGCTAAATATTGTTGGTCTAGGGGCACAAACCAAAACTATTCCCCTGATAGCTCTTAAGGGGAGAGAGTTACCTCAGGCTCACACTCCTAGCTTGGCCCCTTCCCACCAAAAACAGGTGACACAAAGGACATTAACAAATAATGAATTGTGAGTAAATCCTTTTATTCAAACAAGAAATTTTTAAATTAAAAATTTTAATTTAAATCTGCATTCAAAAGAGAAATTGGAAACATTCTATAGATTAGAAGATACCAGAAAATACACAAAACCAAATAAAACTCTTTGCTAGGATCAAGATAAGACCTCTACTTAAACCAAAAGAGGCCCCAAACTCACCCAAGTGGAAATTCCCCAAGATCTCTAGGGAAGCAAGCTGGAAATCAGGGACATGTTAAAGAGTTGGCTTCTTCCACATATTTTGAGCTTCCAACCTCTCTCTCTCTGTGCCTCTCTCTGTCTCTCTCTCTCTGTCTCTCTCTCTCTCACTCTTTCTCTCTCCCTCTGTCTTTCTCCATGTCTCCCTCTCTTCCTCTCCTCTTCTCTTTCTTTCCTCTCCCCTCCCCCCCTTCACATGTACACCTTATGTGTTTAGAGTCAGTTCTGAAAAACCTGGCCCTATGCATGTCCTCTTGAAGACAGAATATCTCTCCTTTCCAAAGCTTTCATATCAACTCCCCTCAGATCCACTGGCTTGCATCAGTTTTCTCCTTCCCCCAAATCTAGAGTCATACCTAAGCAGCAGTATGGAAAATGTCCCAGGAATGGCTTGAAACCTAGATTATATATAAATTAAAAGAGAAGTGACTTGCTAAAGTCAGAAATGGCAGAGTAAGGATCTGAAGTTAGGTCTCAGTGCTCTTTCCACTTCACTACATTATGGTCAGCGCTGGGTGTAGCTGTGATGATATTTTACCATCCTTCAAGGCTAAAGGTTGCATAGGAGTTGTCTTGGGAATCGAACGCTAGCCTCTAAGGCCCAGTCAGTATCATTTTTACATGGAACTGTTGAAGCAGGAAGTGTGCGTAGACACTATTACCCATAGGCTGGTATTTCAGTCCCAGAGCAGGCTTGGCTCTAGGCAAGTATCTCAAAGTGAGCAATGGGAACAACTTCTCTCCCTGTACTTCCTGAATTCTTGAGACAAGCAGACTCATTAGAATGCTCCACTAAGACTTCTCATTATGTCATAAGCAGGGGCCTTTCATTAGGCTCTCCCAATTTACAACAGCATATTGCAATCATCTATTATAACCTCATCTCGTTATAACCTCCGCTTAAGCATCTCATTACATCACTGCCATTTTAAATCTCATTAGCTTTTCTCCCTTTCTGTCTTCTAGTCTCAGGGGATCTGGAAGGAATCTTAGTGATTATTCAGTCCAACCTTTTTATGGATGAGGAAACTGAGGCCTAGAAAAATGAATTGACACATTACAGCAGAATGTAGATTAATACCCATGTACACTTTCTAGAATTACACAACGAACCCCAGTCTTTCTGCCAGGTCACTTCTTTCTATCCCCTAAACTACCCTGACTATGGAGCACACAAAAGAAATATAAGATAAGGCCGCTACCTTCATGAGCTTTGGAGTTTAGCTAATAGAGGCAAGATAGATATACATGAAATAATTTAAAAATTATAAAATACCAAGCTGACAGAAAGATCTAGGTCCAGGTCTTGCCTTTCATATATACTGGCTACATAACCATGGGCAAGTCCTTTAGCCTCTTAATACCCCTGACAATCCTCACACTCACAATGTTCTCTGCACTTATTGAATCACAGGCCCAGATCAAAACCAAAACACTTCATTGCCTGTATGGTTTGGGATATAAGTGCAATACTATTTTTAAGAAAGGAGAATTTATGTGATGGAAAATGCTATCCGTATCCAAAGAAAGAACTATGGCATTTGAATGCAAATCAAAGCATACTATTTGCTATTTTTTTTTCTTCTGTTGAGTTTTGTTTCCTCTTTCTTGTGGTTCCTCCTATTGGTTCTAATTCTTACTTACAACATCGCTACTGTGAAAATATGTTTAATAGGAATGTATATGTATAACCTATATGAGATTGTGCACCATCTTGGGGAGGGTGGTGGAGAGGAAGGGATTTTAAACTCAAAAGCATATGGAAGTGATTATTGATAAATCAAAATAAATTAATTGAAAAAAAAGAAAGGAGAATTCAGTATGGATTGGGGTAGCCAGAAGCTTCATGGAGAAGAAAAGAGTTGAAATGGGTTTTGATGAATCAGTAGGATTTAGGAAAATGGGATAATGATGGTAGGAGAAGGGGGAAGAAGCAAGTTTACTTATAGGGAACATAAGATTTTGAGCTGATGGGGATTTGAGAGATCATCTCTCAATTCCCTCACTTTATTGATGGATAGAGAAAAAAATCGAGGTCTGGAAAGGTAAGGAGATTTGGTTGGAGGGGTACAAAGTTGCAAAAATGGGATTCAAATGCAGGTCTTTTAACTCTAAATCTAGCACTAGTTCCAGACTAGGGAAATAGCATGAGCAAAGAAACAGATATAAGAATAAACATGACATGTGCAAGGGATGATGAGTAAGTCTGTCGAACTGAAGTGGAAAATGAGCATTGATTGCTGAGGAGTGAGGAATAAGATTGGATAGATGAAGTAGAGCCAGATTATAAAGGATCTTGAAAGAAGACAGGGAAGCTTGATTTAATTTGATGTGACAGGGCAATGGATAGCTATAGAAGATTCTTGAGCAAGGTGATGGACATGATGAAAGTGGTATTTTAGGGAAATGATTCTGGCACTGAATAGAGGGTAAAACTCAGAGGGTAAAGGCAGGGAGACTGGCTCAGAAACTGTCATGGTAATCTAGTTGTAATGAGACATTTGTACCTCATTACTTTTGATAACAATGTGATTTTCCCTTCCCCCTTCCACTTACATAGATGCCATTTAAAAAATTTATCTCCTTAAGCATCTCGTTACATCCTTTAAGTGTGCCCATATCTTGCTCTTACTCATCTCATAATACTCCCTCAAGCACTGTGCATTCTTAAACCCTTCCATATCTCATTAGAATCTCTTACATCTCAAATATCTCATGGCCCTCCTTAGCCACAACCCTTCTTAAGTCCTCCTGTGAGTGCTTCTCATTTGGCTTGCACCTCTCCTCTACCTGCCTTCTATCTATCTTCTTTGTTTCAGACTTTACACATGGGCATATAACAGGTCTGCCAGTTTGGATTCATAAAATCAAAGGCCGGGGGGAACCTTGCATCTGGTTGTGTTTATTTTTAGGATAATCTAAAAGATGACTTAGCCCTTACATCTACAAAAATGGACCTGACCTTATTTAACAAAGACCCACATAAAACCTCCTCCACTTTATTGACTTTGAAAACATTGTGGCCTCATTTACATATTCTTCTAGAATGATTCAAGACTTAAGCAAAAGACATGCAACTGATAAACAGGTTGAGCTATTTTTTTTTAAAGCTAAGATTTCTTTAAAAATCTAATCTTACAAATTGTTCAAAATCACAAATAACAGAAATATACTTTAAAACAACCCTGAAGTATCACATCATAGCCATCAAATTCGCAAAGAAAGATGGTGGGAAAACTTGTTGGAAAGGATGTGGCAGAACAGATTTACTAATTCACTGTTAGTGGAGCTGCGAATTGGTTTAACCTTTCTGGAAAATGGTTTGGAAGTATGCAAATAAAATTATTCAATTGTTTATCTCTTTTGGGCTAGAGATTCTGTTTGGGACCATATCCCAAGGATGTTAATGGTTGGAGGCTAGACCTCTATGCACCAAAATAATCACAGTAGCATGATTTGTGTCAACATAAAGCTAGAAATAATGTGTATGTCCAACAATTGAGTAGGAGTTGACAAAACTATGGTATCAGAATTTAATAGAATATTATTGCACTATAATGGAAGAAAAAGAATTTACAGTGAAGAAGCAGAATAAACATAGTTAAAGTAGAATTTAAAATGTATATGCATATAGCTTTGATCGTAGAGATCATTCAGAGTAAAGAACGCAGAACTAAAAAACAAATAATGTTAATAAGGCTATCTCTAAGGGGCAACAAAAACATGGGTCAAATGCAACAATATCATCAATATTAAAGCACGCATCCTTCCTTTTTGTTAACAATCAGTAAGCTACAAAAGTGGGACCTAACATATTATTAATCATAATCATATCCTGGATGGTTTGTTTAACTATTTAGGGGAATGTACTTTATAAGAGAATGTGTTGGGTATTTTCTAGGAAATACCTACTGCTTTGAAAAAATGTATTGAGTTTTTAAAAGATATTGTATATACTATACTATAACATAGAAAAGGAAAGATTCCAAAAAGGTGGAAACTATTCTGTGTGTCTCTAGAACAAATAAGGCTAATAGAAAATGAGTTCATCCAGGTAATTTAATATTTATGCTCAGTGGGGTAGGTGAGATTGTAAGCCAGGTCTGTGAGCTTATGACAGAGCATATTATTAGAGTGCGAGTATGTGGAGGATGGAGAAAGTGTGGAAGAGTGAATATGGAAAGAAGGAGAAGGGAATAAGCATTTAAATAGTCCTAGGTACTCTACAAATATTATCTTATTTGATGCCCACAACAACCTTGTGAGGTAGGTGCTGTTACTACCTTCATTTTACAGTTGAGGAAACTAAGGTAAACAAATGTTAAATGAATTGTCCAGGGACACATAGCTAGTACGTATCTGAGGCCAGATTTGAACTCAGATCTTCCTGACTCCAGGCCTAGCACTCTACCATCTTGTTGTCTCAATAATCACTCACGATTACGAGTCTGAGGGAATACTAACTATCACGAGTCCCTGTCAATGTAGTGTAAGCCAGTGTGGTGTTGTTTGAGTGGAGATCCTGGGCAATTTGAGCTATGTTTTTGTCCTTTGAATATAGGTCCCAAGAGGATTTGGATTGGCCCTGTGGATGACCTTCTAATGAGGGCATTAACTATGCATGGAGACAAGTGCCCCCAGCCTAAATTCAGTCAGTGAAATTGAGGCTGGGCCCTATGAAGTGATATGATCAGTTGGGGACATTAAGGAGAGAGTCCTGTCAGATGAGGACATTTGCCTGGCACAATTCTGATGGTTCTGCACAAGAAAAGAGAAAGCTCAGGAAGAATCAGATGAACCCAGAGTCTAAATGTGAGAGTATGTAGGAGTCCAGATAACAGAGAGTTATAATATGCTTGCTATTTATCTAAAAGCATTTACTTATGAAACTGAATTTGAACTAGGAAAAATTATGAAACAAAACATGATCATCTCAATAAGGTCTCTGAGGTTAAGTATTTACACTTTAACTACAGGGTGCCTAAGAAACCATGTGGCATATACATTTGTGCGAACACAAAGTCACTGTGTGCAAGTCAATTAATCTCTCAGAGGCCCTGCTGACTCCTAAGACTATGACAAATGAATTGTATATCTGCATTGATGGAGAGAGTTTCTATACCTAGAGTTTTTGATAAAATGAAATCACAGATCTGGGGGTGGGGGGGGGAGAGAGAAAGAGGGGAAGGGGGGGAAGAGAGAGGGAGACAAAAAGAACGGAGAGGAAGAAACAGAGAAAAAGAAGAAAGTGGGGAGAGAGAGCAAGAGAATATTATCTACATAGATAAATAATTAGGAAAAAAGGCCCCAAATTCTCTAATTAAAAATCATCATTCATTCTACATACTGCCATTGTTCCTGGAAAGATGGAGTCACAATTGACTATCTGTGAATCAACTTAACTATAAATGAAAGAATGAAAAAACATTTGTTAAGGTGTTTATTATGTGCCAAGCACTGTATTAAATGCAGTCTCTGCCTTCATGGAGTTTAATGCAATTCCCTAAATATTCCCATCCCTGGATGTCGTTGCTATATGTGTGTTATTTCCTCATGTCAGAATGTAAACTCCTTAAGAATAGGGACAACCTCATTTTAAAATTTTTATCCTCAGAGCCTAGCATAGTGCCTGACATATAGTAAGCATTTAATAAATGATTTTTCATTCATTCATTCACATTAATTACCCATAGCATCCTAAGTGCCAGAGAAAGACTAAATTCCCTGCCCTTAATGAATTTAGGTTATAATTAATCTACCTTAGAGGGGAAAAGGAGGTCACTACCTATGATTTCTTTTGTGTGGGGAACTCACAGTGTAGATTGGCATCTTATCTAGAATTTATACTTTTATTTATAGCCCTAGGAAGTTACCTGAGGCACTGGGAAGTTAAAATGACTAGCCCATGGTCACACAACCAATATATGACAAAGGCAGGCCCTATCTACTAACATGTTGCCTCTAAAGCTTATATGACTTAAAATAATTGGATCCTATTGTTGAGAACTGTGACCTTGAAAAAGAAAGTATTTCAAATTTATAAAATTATAAGCACAGGGGCAGCTAGGTGGCACAGTGGATGGAGTGCCCACTCTGGAGTCAGGAGGACCTGAGTTCAAATCTGGCCTCAGACGCATAACATTCACTAGCTGTGTGACCCTGGGCAAGTCACTTAACCCCAATTGCCTCACCAAAAAAAAAAAAATTATAAGCACAAACAATTCTGAGGTAGCATACCACACCTATCAGATTGGCTAATATGACAGAAAAGGAAAAAGACAAATGTTGCAGAGGATGTGGGAAAATTGAGACACTAATGCATTGTTCTTGGAGTTGTGGACTGATTCAACTATTCTGGAGAGCAGTTTGGAACCATGTCCAGAGAATTGTAAAACCAGACATACCCTTTGACCCAACAATACCTCTAGTAGGTCTGTATTCCAAAGAGATTTTAAAAAATAAAGGACTCACATGTACAAAAATATTTATAACAGCTCTTTTTGTGGTGGCAAAGAATTGGAAATTGAGGGGATGCCCATCAATTGGGGAATGGCTGAACAAGTTGTGGTGTATGATTGTGATGGGATACTATTGAGCTCTAAGAAATGGCAAGCAGGATGCTCTCAGAAAAACCTGGAAAGACATGAACTGATGCAAAATGAAATGAGCAGAACCAGGAGAACATTGTACACAGTAACAGCACTGATCAATTGTGAATGACCTAGCTATTCTCAGCAATACAATGATCCAACACAATTCTGAAGGACTTATGATGAAAAAAAGCTATCCATCTCCAGAAAAAGAACTAATGGAATCTGAATGCAGATCAAAGCATACTTTAAAAATTTTTTTCATGGGTTTTTTTTGTTTGTATTTTCTTTCACAACATGACTAATATGTAAATACATTTTGCATGACTGCACATGTATAACTTACATAAAATTGCTTACCTTCTCAATGAAGGTAGAGTCAAGAAGGGAGGGAGAGAATTTGGAACTCAAATTTTAAAGAATGAATGTTAAAAATTGTTTTTATATGTAACTGGGAAAAACAAAATATTAAATATCTTTTAAAAAGATTTTAAGCTTAATTATTATGTAGGTCTCACAAATCTCAACTTGACTAAGAAAATTCAAATTCACTGTCAGGGTAGTGTGGAGGAGGTGGACTGTGAGTTTGTAGAAAATCTCCTCCTCAGCAAAAGTGACCTTAGAAGTCAAGGAAACAGAGCTACAGAGTTGTGTAAATAGAGATCCTCAGGCCAGCAAGGACAGGATGAGCCTTACTGATGTCTTATTTTGAAGGAGGCCTCCATTATATTAGAGATCTCTGGCCCCGCCAGGATATTCTGATGAGATTAACTCCAGACTAAACATCCACGCTGAAACAACCTGATCCTTGGCAACACCTGAGACCCCAAGGTTAACACATTCTCCCTTATATCACCTGATATCCTGTACCTATTACTCAGCCTTGTCCAAATTAGCAAAGTGGCTGAGTAGCCTCATCTGATGGGCTCCTTTTTTGTTTGTTTGTTTTTTTCTTTTTTTGGTGAGGCAATTGGGGTTAAGTGACTTGCCAGGGTCACACAACTAGTTAAGTGTCAAGTGTCTGAGGCCAGATTTGAACTCAGGTTCTTCTGACTCCAAGGCTGGAGCTTTATCCGCAGTGCCATCTAGCTGCCCCTGATAGGCTCCTTTTGTCACTGGCAATGTCATACTAAAACTTCGTAAACCCTCTGTGTGTGTGTGTGTGTGTGTGTGTGTGTGTGTGTGTCCCCTTGTTGCTATCTGTGGGACCACTGCCCCATCAGCTCATAAGACTAAACTTTTTATCTCCTGGCATTTTTTTGTTCAGTTGTTTCAGACTCTTTGGTGACCCCATTTGGGGTTTTCTTGGCAAAGATACTGGAGTGGTTTGCCATTTCTCCAGGAATGGAAACTGAGGCAAACCAGGTTAAGTGACGCTCAGAGTCATGAAGCTAGTAAGTATCTGAAATTAGATTTGAACTCATGAAGATGAGTCTTCCTGACTCCAGGTCTAGCCGCTATCCACTGCACCACCTAGCTGCCCTACCTTACCTCCAGCCTTAGCTCCTGACTTATTGATCTCATATCAGATGAACCAAAGTGGGAGGAATCACTCTCTGAGAAGATCATACGACTTCTGAGGAATCTCCCAACTATGGTATGTCAGACACTCAGTGTGTTTTAAGCCTGAAAGCTGATAGGAAGACTGTCATCAAAACTGAGCCAAGGTGCTGAAAAACATGAGATGTGACCTGGGGACAAAAGTCACCACGCAATAAAATAGTCTTGGTTTGTGAATGTTCAATGCCCAGTGAAATCAGAAATTATGTCTGTTTTCGTTCCATCATAGACTAAGGGAAACCCATAACTAGGAGCGTGGGCTTGGTGGTGCTTTCATGCCTGTGTCAGTGGATCAGCAGTCTCTCTCCTGAGGGTGCTGTATGAAGGAAGCTTACTGCGACATTTCAGTCTTTTGGTTTCAGAGGCTGTCTGACACTCGAAAGATGATCTAAGAGAACATGAATTTAAAAAGAAGCCTTTGAGAAACTGGCTTATACTAACAGCTCTCATGAAATAAACATAATTAGACCTGGGAATAGAATAGAAGAAGGCCATGGAGAAAGAAGGGACTTTGGGATGACGTCTAATTCACCTCATTGTCTGCAGAGCAACTCTGGCCTCTGAAGCAGCTGCTGGCACAGTGGATAGAGAGCCAGGCCTGGAATCAGGAAGACCTGAGTTCAAACGTGGCCTCAGACACACACTAGTTGTGTGAGGCTGGGAAACCCCTGTTTGCCTCAGTTTCCTCAACTGTAAAATGGGGATAATAACAGCTATAATAAGAACAGCAATAATTTCCCAGGGTTGTTGTGAGGATCAAGTGAGATATTTGTAAAATGGTTAGCACAGTTTGTAGAACATAGTAGATGCGATATAATGCTTATTTCCTTTCCCTCTGGCCAAGGAACTGGCTTCCACCACATCTTCTATGTAGTTTCAACTGAATTAGCTTCCTTCTTGCTCTCATATACATTTTTAAAAATTTTGATCTTTAGAACAGCCTCATAAGGTTGGGAAGACAACAATTATTATCTTCATTTTATACCAAAAGGAAACTAAAGCTGAGAGAAGGCAAGTGATTTGCTCGAGATCTCTCAGGACTGAAGATGGGCAGGGCTGATACTCAGATCCAATGTTCTTTTCCCCATATCACAATTGCCTTACTAAAATCCCAAAAGATAGACAATGGAGTTAATGTATCATGTCCCTTATGCTGACTCTTTTTCCAATGTGTACAGCCCCATCATGCTTCTGGGTGTACCTGCCCCCAAACTTACTCTCCCATTTCCCTTGCCTTTCCCTCTCCACCCTTCAGACTGGTTTTCTGTACCCGGTTCTCTTGTTTCCGACAATGTTCTTTTGTATTCTGGAACACTTTAAGTCAATTAGATTAGGAATTCTTAACACTTTTTGTGTCATAGGCTACTTTGACAGCCCCCTCTCAGAATAATGTTTGTTGTCCATTTATAATGGAAGGAAATGTTAAATTTCAGGTAGAGGCTAATAAAAATAGAGATGTTATTTTTTTTCCCCATCCAAGTTCATGAACCATCTGAAATCTATGTACAGAACTCCTGGTGGGAGATGGGGGGAGGGAATGGGGGAAGAGAAGGGGAGTAGTCAGTACATTTGTGGTTTAGAACTCTTGAGCTGGACAAATTACAAGACAACAAAGACGACTTTACAATGGTCGTATAGAAAGGTAATTCACATCCATATTTTAAAAGATTAGGCACTATTAAGTGAAATTTAAAGAAATAAAAGTGTATAGGTATCAGATACTTTTAAAACTAATCCTTTAGTATTTATATATCATTATCTAATTCTATAGATTTTTCCTTAGACTTACATAGTCTGCATCTTTTAAATTTTGCCTTCACATATTCTAAAATCACAGATCTTCAGAGATAGAAAAAATATCAGAAGTCAAGTAGTTCAACCAGTACCTGAATGAAAATCACCTCTACAAAGTCTCCAACAAGTCATTCAACCTTAGCTGCAACTGGTGATGCAGTGGATAGAGTGCAGAGCTTGGAATAAGGAAGACCTGAGTTCAAACCCAGCCTCAGATACTTAGCAGCTATGTGATCCTAGGCAAGTCACTTAACCCATTTGCCTCTATTTCCTCAACTATAAAATGGGAATAATAATAGCATCTACCTCTCAGAGTGAAGATCAAATGAGATAATATTTGTAAAAAGTGCTTAGCACAACACCTGGAACATAGTAGACTTTACATAAATGCCCTTTTTTTCTCCCTGATGGTTCTTAGAAGACAAGCCCATCGTACCAACGAAGGCAGGAACCTAATTATCAGGAAGCATTTCTGTATTTGGAGCTTAAATCTGTCTCTCTATAACTTCCAATCATTGTTCCTAGTTCTGCCTGGTTGGGGCCAAGAAGAAAGAGTCCAATCCCTCTTTCATAAGGCAGCCCTTCAAATCTTTGAGTACAGCTATTAAGTCACTGTTAAGTTTACTTTTCTCTAGGCTGAACATCCCTGGTTCCTTCAATTAGTGCTCCAATAGCCTTATTTCAAGCAGTAAAACTCCTTTGACTGTCTTCTTCAATTTAAAATGGAATATCATAGCAACTTGATCACCATGATTATCCTTAACACTTTGTGTTTGGAAATGTCAAAAAGTCCTTTTAAGGATACTAAAAGCAGCATGGTAGAGTTGAAGTTAGAAGATCTTTGTTCTAGTTCCTATTCTTCCAGTTACTAATGGTGTGACCTTGGGCAAGTCAGTTCCAAACTTCTTTGTGCCTTGGTTTCTTCATCTGTAAAGATAGGGATAATAATACTTGCACTAGTGTCTTAATGTAGTTTGAGTGAAGTTCAGGATTCCTAGGTACAAAGAAGGGGGTAGAACACCAAAAAAGTGAACACATCAGGAGGGGAGAGCTAGTGGAAAAAAAGTAAAGCGGGCAAGCTTTATTAAGGGAAAATAAAATTCAAAGGGGTAGTCAGAGAGGTTGGAAAGAGGCCAAGTCTGCTGGCTTCCCTGGTGGAATAGTGCACCAAAACCAGTAAAACTTGGGTGGCTTGTTACAAGGTTCTCATCTGATTCAAACAGGACCAGACATTGGTCGGAGGGAGCAGGGAGTCAAGGTTTGGGAACTGATACTGATTCATGCAGGAGGTAGCTAGGTAGCTCAGTGGACAGAATGCTGGGCCTGGAGTCAAGAAGACCTGAGTTCAAATCTGGCCTCAGAAACTGATTAGCTGTGTGATCCTGGGCAAGTCTCTTAATCTCTTTCGCTTTAATCCTCTGGAGAAGGAAATGGCAAACTATTCTATATCTTTGCCAAGAAAATTTCATAAACACTATGGTGCATGGGGTCACAAAGAGTCAGGTATGACTGAATGGCATGACAACAACTGATTCATGCTGAGAAGAAATACCTGGGGAAGTTGGATCCTGCTTGATATTCTCCTTCCCTCAAGCACCTCATAGGGGTATTGGAAGGAAAGTGCTTTTTGTTTGCAAAGTGCTATATGAATGTAAGCTTTTATTACCATGACCTCAAATAGGAGCAAATATGTCTGCTCTCAAATACAGACTGTTTTCTTTTTTCTAAAGGTAGAGTTTGCTTTCTAGTTACAAATCCAAGCTAACCAGAAAATAACTTGTTAAAACATGTGATTACATACTTAGTTACATACTAAGTTTTTATATGTAGATACAAAATGGCTTCATGTTTTCCAGGCGTCCCTCAAATGTGATTACATAGGTTGTGAATTTAGTAAAAATGGAGGCCCTATCTTTGTAACCCCTCACACAGGATAGATACTGAACAAGCACATAGTCCTTGAATGAATGAATGCCTGGATGGAGGCATGGAGGATGTGGAGGATGGAGAAGGGAATGATCCAATTCAATGAGATCTGCTTGTGAGCCATTTAAATGTTCAAAAGGCAAAGAAGTGGGTAAGGAAGAGGGAGCAAAAGCAGAGGCGAGAGGCTGGAGTAATTAGTTCCTTGGGTAATGGAGGAAGTTAACTCCTACCATAAAAGTAGTTTTCAATGTTTCCACTTGAAAAAAAATGCAGAAGCAGACTATGGACACTTATTCCATTTATAACCACACGGAACACAAATATAAACTATGGGTCTGATGTGAAAGAACAGAGGATGATTTTTACACCAGGGGGTGGAACAACCTGAGGGTGTTCCATCTCTCAATTCATTACCAAGCATTTGTCTATGGTTTTTAGGTAATTGAGCAGATAATGCCCTTGACAACCATTCCCCACTCAGACTCTGAGACAAGGTAATTAATTAGAAGCCAGAAGGGGGTTGTTAACAGCTGCTAATGAACCACTATTGAGGGAATTACTTACTAGGGAACTATAAGATGCTGTAAATGTGCATAAGCAAGTAGTTTAGGTTCAGCAATGTCTCTTGGTTATATCTCATCCATTGAAGGGAAAGTCTAAGTTGTAAAGAAGGGCATGGAGTTTCCCACTATGTGATCTGTATGAATTTGGCTTGTTAATCATGAACCTTTTGGAAAATCACTCGAGAGTTATCAACAAAAAATCAGCTTTGACATTCAATTCCATTCAAAAAGCTTTTATTACACCATTTTGCAGAAAGGAGGGGTCACTGTGGGTACGAAACTCTGACAAAATTTCACAGAGGATGAATAATCTGATTTAGGTTTTCAAGGGTAGGTAAGAATACAAGATAGGAATAAAAGAAGGAAACATATGAATAGTACTGAAGGAGGTAAATGGTACCACATCCCTATGTGGGGTTGAAGGTAGAGACTCATTTATGTACTGGGTGCCGAGAATACAAAGTACAGAGTGAAATCATCCCATCCCATCTCTCAGAGACAGAAGGCAGCATGTGCAAGGCAAATCAAACCACCATCACCACCTTGACCATTCTTTCCTCTCAGATTCTGATGGGGGCAGTCCATGATCCTGAACCCAACCTTGGAAACAGTGTCCCCCAGAACACCAGACCTGCTTGCAGCTAGCCCCCTACGGATATTATTGTGGAGAATGGGCCCACTTTTCTCGTCTTCACCATGTAATAAGTACTGTCCAACTGCCACCAACAAGCAGATAAGCACAGGAGCTCTGGGAATGGCAGTACCCCCTACCGTTCCTGCTTCCAGCTCAGCCCTTATAGCCATCACCAAGGGAGGTATTTCCTGCAGAGAAGACACCAGCCATCTCCACCAACCAACTTTCATCCACAGAGTAGGCAAATTAGCCTAGCTGAAGCAGGGAGGTGCCCCGAGGGAGAGACAAGAGACAGCATATGCCAGGCAAGTCAAGCCACTATCCCCACCATGACTACCATATTCCCTCAGACCTTAATGGGGACAGCCCAGGTCCTTGATTCCAAGAGCCTTGGGAATGGCAATGCTTCAGCCCAGTGACCTCAGACATCATCCTGGGAAGCAACTGCTATGGAGATGTGACTCCTGCTCCTTCAGGTCCTGCAGCCACAGCTCCTGAAGATCCAGAAAAGAAAGTGTTTGCCACCAAAGTCCTTGAGACTGTCAAACTGTCCAACATCAGAAACTGATATGATTTTATCAGGGAAAATGACAGTGAAGAAGATATATTACTGCCTGTTTTGCCACTCCACCCTAAGGACCATACATAAGACTGAGGGAAAGGATCAATGTGGATTTGGAGGTAAAGTTAAGGAGTAGATACACACCAGGAATGGCCAGTCCACCCTGGGGAAAGAATCATTGTCAGGAAGATGCTGTGTCAATGCCATCTGCTAAAGAATTAGAAGCATCATACTGCAATAGGAAAAGTTTTGGGCTTGGAGTTAGAAGACATTGGTATGAATCCTGTGTCTGCCACTTACTATTCGTATGATTTTGAATAAAGTAACTTAACCTCTTTGGACCTCAGTTTCCTCATCTGTAAAATGAAGGGCACTTGATGAACCTGTTGACCCCTAAAGTCCACTCCAGATGGAAATCTGTGATCTTTTCATTTATATATTTCCAGGAGGCACATAGATGCCGCTAGATGATATAGTGAATGGAGGACTAGGTGTGGAGTCAAGAAGATCTGAGTTCAAATGTGGCCTCAGCTACTTACTAGCTGTTGACCCAGGCAACCTAACTGCCTCAGGTTCCTCAGCTGTAAAATGGGATAATAATAGCACCTACCTCACAGGGCTGTTGAGAGAATCAAATAAAATAATATTTGTAAAGTACTTAGTACTGTGCCTGGCACATAGTAGACACTTAATAAATGCTTATTCCCTTTCCTGCTAGGACATAAACTTTGTTGTTGTTTAGTTGTATTTGATCCCATGGGCCACAGCATGCCAGGCCCTTCCATCTTCCACTATCTCTAGCAGTCGCTTCAAATTCATGTTCATTGTTTCCATGACACTATTTATCCATCTCATACTCTGCTGTCCCCTTTTCTTTGTGCCTTCAATCTTTCTTAACATCAGAGTCTTTTCCAATGAGTGTTGTCTTCTCATTATTTGGCCAAAGTATTTAAGCTTCAGCTTCAGTATTTGACCTTCCAGTGAATAATCTAAATTAAATTATTAATAAAAATTAATTTCAAATTAATTTAATTAATAAATTGTACTGGTAGTAAATGATACATTGCTGGTCTTGGATCCAGCTATCAATCAAATATGTACTAGTTGAGGGCTTGATTCATTCCATCACTGCTCTGTGTAAAAAAAAAAAAAAAAGGTACTGCTCTTATTTATCTTCCAAATTGGGCAGGAAGACAAAGCAAAGAAACATCTAGTGAGCCATACTCAATAATCAATAAAGTATGAAATTTTATGGTGTGTACTGTATTTCCAGTAGTAATACTGGAAGTATACAGAAGTTCCAGTGTGAGCGTGAGGCTGGAGTAGGTAGACAGTATGTTTGGGGAAACATCTCCCAAGGAGGAAAAAAGTAATGTTAGAAGTCAAAGAAATGGAGATATAGGGTTGTGTAAATAGAGACAGACCCTCATTCTATATTTTATTCAACAACAGGGTGAGCCCACTGATTCTATCTTGAAGGAGGCTTCCACTATCCTAGAGATCTCCTGCCCCATCAAGATATTCTAAGATTAACTGTAGACAAAATATCCCCGTGGAAACAAACTTATTTTTGGCAACTCCTGAGACCCCCAGGTTAACGTGTTCCAACCCCAAGGTTAACACAGTGACCCCCAAATCACCTGACATCCTGTTCCTTTTACTCCATATTCCACTGCTAATTAAACTTTTTATCTCTTAGTCTCATCTCTCAATTTATTGACCTCCAGTCAAATAGACTAAGATGGGAGGAATCTCCACAAGGATCTCAGGACCTCTGGGTTAAAGAATTCCCCAACAAAACTATGTTTCCTGGAGGGGTCAGGCAGAATTTTGAGGTAGGTTTTGAAGGATGGGTAGTGTTGATAGCAATAAGAAGGAAGAGAAAACATTTGAATGGTACTGATCCAACACAGCTTTGTAACAGGTTGAGGATAGAAACTCATTTGAGCAGTGGGAAGTTTAGGGTGTATAAGACCCATGTGTGCAAAATCAAGTCTCAAAAAATAAATAAAAATGGATGCACTCTGGCCTGGAGATGTGTTTATGAATTGTAGACATATTCGTCAAGTTATCATTTTAGCAGTTCTCAAACATGTTTTTTATCTTAGGACCCATTACACTCTTAATAATTATGGAGGAACCCAAAGAGTTTTTTGTTTTAATGTGGATTATATCTATCAATATTTATCTTATTTGAAACTAAAACTACAAAATAAGAATAATAATAATCACACCTATGTCCCAGAGTTGTTTCGAGGATAAAATGCAATAATATTTGTAAAGTGCTTTGCAAACTTTAAGGCACTATATAAACATTATTGTGGTTGTGAAAGTCATTTTTCCCCTTTAATTGGAAAATAAAATTATATTTTGAGTCATGTGACCCTGAGTGACTATAAGAAAAACCAATGGCTACTCTGTAGGTGAATGTGATATATTGACATTCCCAAGTTGAAATCTGGAGGGGACAACCTTAAAGTATACCCAGGTCATTCATGTCAGGAGGGAGTGTGATATGGTTACATAAGCAGCAAAAATAGTAAGAGCAAAGGCACAAAGTTGAGAATGAATATGATACGTACAGGGCATAATAAGAGATTTGCTTCACTAGAGGCTAGATTTCATACCGGAGTATAGAATTGTAGAGCTTAGCAGACTTTTTTGTGGTATACTGGGAAGGGAATTAAATAAAGGAGTCAGTTTCTACTCATTGTACTGCTGCTAATTTATTGTTTTAATTTCATCTCTCCTTACATCAGTTCTGTCATCTGTAAAATGGGGAATTTGGGTTATCCCAGCCAGGGAAATCCTTCCCTGGATAACTTGTTCTGCTTCTCTTTGCTTTCCATCACTGAACTATCAGGCAGTACCTAGTCACCTTTGACATGATACAATAACCCTGGCTGCAAGTGACCATATTCCAGCCAAGGTTACTAGCAATGGGAAAGAAGGTTTAGATTTCTTCTCAAGTTAAAGGAACATCAGGTCAAGGGGTTGTTCCTGTTAAGTATGATTATATTTATTCTGATTAGGTTCTTTGTGAATCTCAAGTGTGGAGAGTGAGAGAGATGAGAAAACCTTCAAGTTAGATATGATCAGGAAGAGAGCAATACAGTCCTCAGGCAAGTCCAAAGACTGGTAACAATGGTGACATTTTTATTTTCACTATGAAAGTCATGAATACCCTCATAAGTAGTTGACTAAATTGGATCCAATTGTAGATTCAACAAAGACTCATTAGCAAGCAGGAGAGAGTTCCACTCTATTTTTAGCTACAGGATGCAATGCCTATTCATATAGCATTTTCATTTCTCATTGCCTTCAGTGCTGACATGAAAGTTAATGTTAATGTGCCAACTCATTCTGATTGGATTGCTTTGGAAGTCACTCCAAAGTCACAATGGCTAAATGGGATGAGGCTGTTAAGACAGAAATGCATTTCAGTTAATACCATGGGCAGCACTGAAGCTAAGCCAGTGCCAGCCCTAATTCCTGAAAGAAAACAAATCCACAATAATCCACCTTCTAATTCTGCACAGACTGGCACGACACCAAATAATATCAAGCTTGCACCCTCTTCACCCCTATATGCTCAAGCTATTTCATCCTGGGCTGAGTCACCCTTTCATTCACTTTTGAGGTCAGTAAGCATCATACATGGAAAGCTGTGATCTATGTCAACACAAACCCTCTTCCTGTGTTTATCTAAAATAGGAAAAGTTTGTGTTAATGTGTTTTGAGCTCAGAACATTTTCTTATATGTGTATCTTTTTTTTCCACAGAAAATCATTAGCAGATAAAAGCAATCTATTTGGAGATATAACAAACATGCTTGTCCCTAAGTAAAGATTTTAACTAAAAAATGTCTCTGCTTTATCATCGTCGATTTCAGTATCTCTTTTTTTACATCAAGAACAACACTTGAGTGTAGCAAACATGGAGAATTAGAGGCAACCTCGCTGAATTCTCTCAACATTACTCTCCAAACAACTTTAAAATAATGCCTCAAATAAAATTTGGAGGGGCAGAGGCAGCAAAAGTCATGGTGAGTCAGTGTGAGACATTTTTTAAGAAAACTTAAGAGGTCATCAGGAGATGTTTATGACACCAGGGTGAAGGCCTGTCTGAAGTCCACACACACCTGGTGGCAACAGCAGCTATAGCAAAAGCAGCAGCTTCCTGAACTGTCAGTCCAGAGACAGTAAGAAGGTCAGAAAACTTGTCAGAAAGAGATTATAGAGGACCCTTTGCTGGTATTGGATACAACTGGCACTGACTGGCAACTCTGTTGCCCATACGCAATTCTGGGTCACAGTTCCAGGATGGAAAGGGGCACTGAAGGTCAGTCACAAGGGAACAGGGGCCCTGATCACAGTTAGAAAACAGAGAATGCTAGTGCTTGTGACTGCAGGGGAGCAGGGATGCTTCCTGGGTGAAGACCAGGGTGCAGAGTGGGAGAGCAGTGACCATCCTCTCCCAGGAACACACTACCTTAGAAGCACTGAAAATTTACAGACCCCAGAACTAGCTCTGCAAACAACAGCAGGAAAGCCTGAAGCTTGGGATAGTGCCTCCCCATCCCCAGGTAGGCAAAGTCCAACTTTAATAATAAAATTTGAAGTCAAGAAATAGACTAGAAAAATGAGCAAACCAACGGAAAAAGAACTTGGCCATAAAAAGCTACTATGGTCACAGGGAAGATCAAGACACAAACCCAGAAGAAGACAATAATGTCAAAGCAGCCACAAACAAAGCCTCAAAGAAAAATGCTAATTGGACTCAAGACTAGCAAGAATTTCTGGAAGAGTTAATGAAAGAGATAAGAGTGGTAGAGAAAAAATTGGGGAAGAAATGAGAATGGTGCAAGAAAATTATGAAAAGAGAATTAACAGTTTGGTAAAACAGGCACCAAAAATACTGAAGAAAATAATACCTTAAAAAACAGAATTGGTCTAATGGTAAAAGAAGCACAAAATCTCACTAAAGAAAATAATTCCTTAAAAATTAGAAAAGAATGTTAAAATAATTTTGGGGGGGGGGAAAGCAACCCTGTCCTATTCTCATATGCTTAATAGGCATATAATATCTGTTTCATTCCTTGATTTATTCACAGAAAGTTTGTGAAGCCCCTTTTATATGCAATGCACTGAAAGAGAAATAAAGACTTGGCCCTTATTCTCAATGATCTTACATTCCAGTAGATTATGATACCTACTATCAAAATATGCTTTTAAGAGTGGATAAAGTCCCTTGCACTAAAATATAAGTCACCAATAAGGACTAGCATGTTACTTTTCCCAGAGGTATTCTAGTTGGGACACTTATTGGTGGTGTAACCTTGGGAATTGTCTTAGTCTGAGTTTCTGGGTTCAAAGGATTCCAATGGCTCACATAAGCTTTATTTATACATGGAAATAAAAAAAATTAGCAGTACTGGGTGTTGCTAAGTACCAGTTCCTACTCAATTTTGTCAGACAAACTCCTTGAGAAAGTCATATTTAGTGCCTCTCTTCTTAATATTCTGCAATCTGCCTTCTGACCTCATCATTCAACTGAAAATACTCTCTCCATTGTTACCATCAATCTCTTAATTGCTAAATCTGATAGTCTTTTCTCAGTTGTCATCCTTTTTGACCTCTCTTTGGTATTTGACCACTGTCTCTTCCTAAATGTTCTTTCCTTTCTGGGTTTTTGTGGTTACACATGAAACTGCAAATCTTTTATGTACAACTTGCTATTACTTTTAAATATATAATAAAATTGTCATGTAACTTTTTTTTTCTTCCTTTCCCCCTTCCCTGCCCTAGAGATGACTACCGTTAGACTGCACCTATCCTTAGTTTTCTCCTCTATAAAATGATGAAATTGTATGAGATGGCCCAGGTCTACATCTATAATTTTCTTATCCTATGAACTCAACCCTCCCTGTTTCTTTTATTTTGTTTTTTAATCTTATTTTTATATCCTGCAACTTTGCTAAATTTATTTCAAGTAATTTTTACTTGATTCTCTAGGATTCTCTTAATATACCATCATATCATCGCAAATAGTTTTGTTTCTTCTTTGGCTATTCTAATTCCTTCAATTTCTTTCCTTCTCTAATTGCTACAGCTAACATTTCTAGCGTAATATTGAATAATAGCAGTGATAATGGACATCCTTGTTTCACCCTCTTCCCTCCCATCTTATTGGAAATGCTTCTAGCTTATCCCCATTACATATAGTATTTGCTGGTGGTTTTTGATAGATGCTGTCTATCATTTTTAGGAAGACTCCACTTATGTCTATGCTCTCTAGTGTTTTTAATAGGAATGGGTGTAGTATTTTGTCAAATGCTTTTTCTGCATCTATGGAGATAATCATATGATTTCTGTTAGTTTTATTGTTGATATGGTCAATTATGCTGATAGTTTTCCTAATATTAAACCAGCCCTGCATTCCTGGTATAAATCCTACCTGGTCGTAGTGTATTATCCTTGAAATAAGTTGTTGTAATCTCTGCTAATATTTTATTTAAAAATTTTCCATCTATATTAATTAGGGAAATTGGTCTATAATTTTCTTTCTCTGTTCTGGCTCTTCCCAGTTTAGGTGTCAGCATCATATTTCTAGCATAAAAAGAATTTGGTAGGACTCCTTCTTTGCCTAGTTTCCCAAATAGTTTATATAGTATTAGAATTAGTTGTTCTTTAAATGTTTGATAGAATTCACTTGTAAATCCATTTGGCCCTGGAGATTTTTTCTTAGGGAGTTCATTGGTGGCTTGTTCAATTTCTTTTTCTGAAATGGGGCTGTTTAAGTATTTTATTTCCTCCTCCCTGTTTCTTTAGAGGACGTCACCATCCTTCCAGTTACCCAGCTACCCAGGCTAAAATCCTCAGTATGATCCTCAGTTCCTTACTCTCATTCACTACACATATCCCATCACTAGGGTGATTACATGAGTGGAGAGAAGAGACAACCAGTCAACTGGCATTTACTAATGTGCCAGGCACTGCATTGGTAGATAAGAGTGCCTTATGGGAGGAACAGCAAGGAAGCCAATTTCACTGGATCACAGCATACATGGAGGGGAGTAAGGTGTAAGAAGATGAGTAGGAAGGGGTCAGGATTCAAGGGCATACTGCAGGCAACTTGAACTAACTCTAAGGGTTTATTGTTCAGTTTTCAACCTAAGTATCTATTCCTCTGAAATCAGCAAACACTACAAATCAGGGCTTGATTTTTTTTGTTTTGTTGATTGCCTAGACTTAATAAAGTATTGGAGAAAACATAAATAACGCAGATTAAACTTAAAATTTTGTCCAGTGTACAATTTTTTGTTTTTCTTAGGCAATTGGGGTTAAGTGACTTGCCCAGGGTCACACAGCTAGTAAGTGTCAAGTGTTTGGTCTGAGGTCAAATTTGAACTCAGATCTTCCTGACTTCAGGGCTGGCGCTCTATCCACTGTGCCACCTAGCTGTCCCTCAGTGTACAATTTTTTGAGAGCCAGTTGTTGAGCGTTTATTTACCGGTACATCCTTGGAGAGAGTATGGACTTGAACATGCATCTCTTGATTCCCAATGAAATATCCTTTTCATTTTTCTGTGTTGTCTTCCATGGTGAGAGCATGGGCAGCTAGGTGTCACAGTAGATAGAGTGCTAGGCCTGGAGTCAGGAACTGACTCATCTTCCTGAGTTCAAATCTGGCCTCAGACACTTGCTAGCTGTGTAACCCTAGGCAAGTCACTTAACCTTATTTGTCTTAGTTCCTCATCTGTAGAATGAACTAGAGAAGGAAATGGCAAACCACTTTGCCAAGAGAACCTCAAATGGGATCACAAAGAGTCAGACACATCTGAAATGACTGAACAATAATTCCTATGGTAAAGTTTTATTTGTCCAAAATGCATGTTTGGTGGATTAATAATCTGTATTAACTAGTTTTTGAAGAGTAAGAATATCATCAATTACAATTAGTATTAAAACTCCTCCTGATATAGTCTTTTCTTAATAATTCAGAAGATATTTCAGGGTCACTAGAACTCCAATGTAACTATTTTGAGTAGCAATTATTAGGGTGTAGGAGTATAGTGATATAAAGTAAAATTGGATTGATTTTGCATTGACCCGTATTACACTGTCTAGAGTTTATTCTTTTGAATAAATTCCAAATAGCTGTTTACTTAACACTTCCCATAAAAATGCTCAGAACATGGGGGGAAAAAAGTAGTTTGGGTTCTGGATAAGCAATAGTTTACTATGTAACCTACATTGACTACTCATATATGCAATTTATTTTCCAGAAGAGCCCAAGACAATGGGCCATTTTAAAATATGGAATCCTTAAACTGTGTCATCTTCCTTATTACTAATTCAGGGATGACATTTTCTTTGAATTCACAAAGTTTCAACTTTAATAATAAGACATATTTATATCTGCATGGTGCTGGTTCACGTTTAAACATCCAATCTAATCCAATCCAACAAATATTTATTAAGCACCTACAACATGCAAGGCATTAGGCTTTGTGAAAAACAGTTCCTGCCCTAAAAGAGCTTCCAGTCTACTAAAACCTATAAGCCTGTGCTTGCATCTGTACTGAATTCTGCCTGCACATAATAAACTGAAAATAACTGGGAAGATGATAGGGCTAAACCAAATCAAAGGAAAACCAACTCTGTTTCATCTGTAGATGTCATTACTCAGCAAACCTGCCATCTCCTCACAATCCATCTGTTTCAGAATGTTTCCAGGAACATTATCAAACTGTTGTGTTAATTTATTCTTTCTTGTATGTCCTGATAATTTCCCAGGTAACAAGTACAAAGATTGTCAGGCAACACGTCGGGCTGGTGGGTACTTCATGACTCAGAACTGGGAAGCCTTTTTTTCCTTTGAGGAGTTGCTACCAAACTCACTTTGGAGCATTGCATTGGTGAAGGGTGAGTAACCTCTTGTTCAGCTAGGCTGGCTCCTCACCTTGGTGAGTGTCTCAGATAACAGGTCAGCCCGCCGCTGAGCTGGGTCAAGCAGGTCAATCAACTGTTATGCTACCTCCTTATCAGGTTTGGCTGCTTTAACTACCAGAAGATTCTATTACTAACTACAAGTGTTGGTAGGAGGCTTCTCTGATGACTTCAATGGATGTCCTGTTCTCACTGGTCACCGAGATGTTCTCATCACAGTATACTTAGTCACTCGAGATAAGAAGAACGTTCCCTAAGAAACAGAAGCTCTTTCTCCCAGATGGGAAGAAGCAGCCACCCATCTCTACTTACTCATCTCACAAACCTACCAGTTCAAATTAGAAGGCTTTTCATCATCACATAGTATTAACCTTGAGCCATTATGGACAAAACAGCCTTCTGAAGTTTCACATATTAACTTGGAAGTATTTTACATGCTCTGTAGAACCCACCAGGAAGGGCAGATTTGAGCATGTCCTAAAGACTGAGACCTCCTTGGTCCCATTACAAGTAGATTAACTTCCCTGGGATACTGAGGCATTTCTGGTACAGAGAAAAAAGTTCCTGCCCTCAAGGAGCTTATATTAAGCTGGTTTATTATATTCATCTTTACACGTGAGAGCTCTGTATCCCTTTATTTTCATTTTCTAGAAGACATGTCAAACTGTAAGAATCCCTATTGGCTACATATTGATTTAGAAAACTACATATTAACATTATCTATGTTCTATTGTATTTTTATTTATTTTGTTAAATATTTCCCAGTTGTATTTTAATTTGGTTCCAGCTGCAAGTTGGGCTGCAGTAGGCCCTGGGGCAGCATGTTGGACATCTCTCTTCCAGAAGACCAGTGAGATCAAATATAGGAGCTTCATGAGTTAAAATTGAGAAGACTTGAAGTTTATTCTATCAAAGGTCAGGCATAATATAACATCATCGATGGCATGGGTATACGATTAGAAAAGTTATAATCAAATTTTGGTGTCATCTTCAAGCTCAGGCAGTAGTCTCCACAATGATTTTTATAAGGGCCATATCCTAGAATATATGGAGATATGAGAGACACACCCCTATATCTGCATATCATTTAATATGATTTACATAAGTATGCAGCAAGAGTTCACAAGTTACAGCCAGTAGGTAGCTGATATGATCCCCTCTCTTGCTTCAATTTACAGGTATTTCTGGCAGAGAAATGAGTGTGGCTAAAGGTTTTAATGAGAATTGTTTCATGCAGTGCCAAATAATGACTATTAATCCCACTTCACCTTCATTTTTAATTCTACACCCCACAGCTTTCGTCCAAACTTACCTAGAGTGATCTTTTCACTTTGGAAAAAAGGAAAATAATCCCTCTATTGAAAACATTTTGCTTTTGTAGAACAACATCTGCCAGGTTGCCTTCTGAAGACTTTCCTGATTCCCCCAAATCCTAGTGTTCTCCCTCCCAAACTACCTTGTATTAAATTACTTAATATATATTCATATTAACTTTACATTTATGTGTATAAATATGTCTATGTACTTGTTTTTCCCATTAAGATGTAAACTCACTACAAGTAGAAATGGTTTCATTCTTTGTATTTGTATACCTAGTGCTTAGCACAAGGTTTGTCACATAGTAGGTGCTTAAAAATACTTGTTAATTGATTGATTAAATGACATTTCTAAATGGTTTCTAAGCTCTGTACTATCCACCTAGTTCATGGAGATTTCTGGTCATGGTTTTAGATAAAAAAAAAATACAGACATATGAGACACCATTTGTTTGTTAAGGTGGAGAGTACATGACTGGTTAGAGTTCAGTGAAGACCCTTCTTCTTCTAGCCAAGTCCACATCTGTCAACCTCCTGGGCATAGCACCCAAACCATCTGTTTATTCAGCTTTTGCTTGAGGTCAGAGGATAGGGGGTGGGGGGATGGATAAAGTTAGAAAACCTTCCCCTGTCCCCTCAGGTCCCTTAGATGTACTCAAGATCATCTGGTGCATGAAATCCAACCATCATGTGCAAGTACATTCATAGGTACATGTCTGCCAATTTTTTTTGTTTCTTTTTTTTTTAGGCAATTGGGGTTAAGTTTGCCCAAGGTCACACAGCTAGTAAGTGTCAAGTGTTTGGTCTAAGGCTGGATTTGAACTCAGGTCCTCCTGACTTCAGGGCCAATGCTCTATCCACTGTGCCACCTAGCTGCCCCTGCCAATTTTTACCTAAGTAAATGAGGGAGGTGGTCTGAGCCAAAGGAAAGAAATCCATCGGATTATGGGAATCTAAGTGGGCACATCCAAGAAAGTAGATTATTCTGATGTTACACATGGGGTTTTGTAACAAAGGAAAATATATTCGTATTAAGGGTCTCACAACTTCTAACAGACATACTGAAAGAATAGGACAGGGCCCAGGAGTTGTCAAGGATACAGTGGTCACTGACATTATGGCACAGTGTCATTAGTGCTCAGCGTTTTAGTATATATTATGTCTAAGTTTTCCAGTAGTTTATGTCACATCCAAGGGAATAGACCTTCCCCAAAGAGACATGCAAAAAAAATGGAATCACCAATAAAGACACAAAGGGAAAGCCACTCAGGTAATCATTCTCTCTAGAGCTACCGCTGCTCTGTCTCAAGGTGTTCTCACTTGGCTCTCTTATTCTTCCTTCTGCCAAACCACTCAGTCTTAAGGACCAGTTTAGGAAAGACCTACTTAGAAGCTTGGGTTATAAATTGCCTATGTGCTGCCTCAGTGGGAAAGAGGTCTGGAGGATAGGGGGTGGGGGGATGTCCTTATTAGAACTGTAAGCACCAGTTATTACCCTCTTGCCCCATAGATCAATTGACTTGTCTCCATGATAATTGTGACAACCTATGTCTTAGTGTGTATATCAAATATTAGCTACACAGCATCATCCATGCTGTTCCACAAATAAGATACTCCATCTCAGCGCTGGGCATTTTCTCTGGCTATCCCTTATGCCTGGAATGCTCTTCTTCCTCATCTCTGCTTATTGGCTTCCCTGTCCTCCTTTTAAGTCCCAACTAAATCCTAGTGGTCTTTCCCATCCCTTCTCAATTCTGATACCTTTCCTATTTTAATTATTTCCTATTTATCTGTATAGAACTTGTTTGTACATATTTGTTGGCTTGTTGGCTCCCCCATTAGATTGTGAGCTTCTTGAGGGCAGGAACAATCTTTTGCCTGTCTGTATCCCCAGCACTTAGCACAGTGCTTGGCACAAAGTAGGCTCTTAATAAATGTTTACTGACTGACTTCTGGTTGTATAACTTAATTGAAAGGGCTTAGCTTATTCCTAGAAAAACAAAACTATTTGTTATCAGCTAAATAAAAATTCTTCAACCAGCCTCATAGATCAGAGAATCATAGAATTGTAGTTAGAATGAAGGTAAAAGGTCATCCATTCCAACCCATGTTCATATCTTGAATATTGTCTACAACATCCTTGACATGTGGTCATACAGCCTGTGTTTAAATACCTCTAATGATATGGGACTTACTAACTCTGTCAGAAAGCTCAATCAATTTTTGGATAGCACAAAAAGAGTGTTTTTCTTTATGTTCAAATGAAATTAGTCTCTCTGAAATTTTCACCCATTGTCCCTAGTTCTGCCTCTCTCCCCCACCAAGCAAAATGAGCCTAATCCCTACTCCACCTATCAGATCTTCAAATACTTAAAGACTACTACCATGCCCCATCTAAATCTTCTTCCCCCACTTCTTTCAAGCAATTGTCATGGCATGGTTTCACATCTCCTAACCATCCTGGTTGCCATTCTCTGGACACATTCCAGCTTTTTAATGTCCCTTCTAAAATGCAGCATCTATGATGTTCTAGAAGTGGTCTGAATAGGGCAGAATATATCTAGTGATCACATCCCTTGCTGTGGTTGTTACGTGCATCCTAAGATTGAGTTAGCAGAGGGAAACCCAGTTTTAGACTCAACCAGTATGGGCTTGACTATTATTTTGCTTGACTATGCATATTTGTTACAAGAGTTTTGTCTTTCTTTTTTTTTCACAATGGGGAAAGGAGGAGGGAAGGAGAGGAAAATGAATACTTGCTAACTGAAAAAAGATAATATGTGATTTAAAAAATGAAATAACAACCAGTTCTTAACACTGCAAAGAATTAGGAAGACAAAGATGAAAATAACATAGTTCCTGCTCTCTAGGTACTTACAATAAAGAAGGACATATTTGTCCACAAATAAATATGTACCAGCTAGAATGGATAGGGATTAAAGAGAGAACTGGTCAGTCAATAAATATTTTTAAGCACCTACTATGTGCCAGACACTGTGAGAAGCTCTGAGGATACAAAGAAAGGCAGAACAAACAAATAAACAAACAAACAAAAAACCAGTTCCTGCTCTCAAGAAGCTCACAGTCTAATGGGGGAGATGACATGCAAACAGCCATGTACAAACACACAGTATATAGGGTATATTGGAACTAATCAACAGAGGGAAGATTTTGTTGGCTTGTTGGCTCCCCCATTAGATTGTGAGCTTCTTGAGGGCAGGAACAATCTTTTGCCTGTGTCCGTATCCCCAGCACTTAGCACAGTGCTTGGCACAAAGTAGGCTGATCGAGAAAAGCTTCCTGTTAAAGGCAAGCTTTTGATTGGTTGGTTGATTGTTGTCCTTCATTCTGGAAGAGGACCAAAATGACACCACTATGTTGAAGTCAAGGTACAGTGTGCAGGATGGATTGGCTAGGGAAGAGACTGGAGTCTCTGGACTGGAGTCATGTTAATGATAAGGACCTAAAATAGAATAATGTCAACCTGACTGGAAAGGAGAAAAATGGATGCAAGTAATATTGCCAGGCATTGAGTCAAAAGAAGACAGCAACTAATGGCCATGCTTAGCACAGCAACTTCAGTGTTTAACACAGTGCCTGGCACTTGGCAGGTGTGAAATAAATGCTTGTTGACTTTACTCGATTGGATGTGAGGGATGAGTGAGAAGAAAATGTCAAGAATGACCTCAAGGGAGCTTGGGAGCATGGTGGTATCTTCAACAGAAAGAGGAAAGTTAGAAATGGTACAGTGGTGGGGATGGAAGTCAGATCAGGAGTTTTTAAAGAGTTTAAAGAGAGGAGTTAAAGAGAGTTTAAAGTGAGTCCATACTATCCAATAAGGGAAGAGAGACAGATCATATTTTATATTTCATTTTGAAAATAACCTGATTGGTTGTAGGGCATGTTCCATGTGGAAATAACAGTTCCATATATAATCTTCTGATACCAGCATTAAATTGAGGCAAAAGTCTTTCTAGCTCTTCCATCAGTTTTCATTCTAGAGTCTTCAGTTAGCTGATCCCTTCAGGAGAGCTGAAAATCAATTATAGCCTGCATCATTGAAAGTTTCTCAGATGACATTTGTGAACTTGTGACAAGTTGAGATATACTGATGCGTACTTTGAGGAATTTAGGTGTCTGAGTATAAAAGGGACTGAGATAAATCTCAATAGCTCTTGTGGTCTTATTGTTGATGCATTTAATTGCAGACGCTTAGAAACTTTAAAGAACTGAGTGTGCTAGTGCCCTGTCCTTTGCATAGTGATGGTGAGTGGATGTTAATGAAGTACTAAAGGATTGACCTGGAATGAGTGATTCAAAATAATTAGCCAGGTGAGCTCAGCAGAGAAACTACAAGGATTGGAGGAACAGTACATAAAGGCCAAGGACAGAAATGAAGCTTCTGGAAGTGAACATGGGAAGTGATAAAGGGGATTGCAAGGCAGAAAAATCTGGAAGATTAGTAGAGAGCAATCACTTTTCAAAATAGCCACATTTCCTGGGCTTTGGAAGTACATAGTCTGAAAATGCAGAAGGATCACTTCTTACTCCTCATATTTCCCATGTCCCACTGCTCTGATCTGGAGCAAATTGTTGTTGATTCTTCATTTTGGAAGAGGACCAATTGTACCACAGGGTGATGTCTTGATTTGCATATGAATTGGATTTAAGTGAGGCTCTCTCTTCCAGGGTCGGCAAAGCCTTTTTGTTTTGTCCAGACCAAACAATGAAATAGATGTGATTTGTTTTTAGCACGCTATCACCATTCCTTTTGGTGCCTCTCCAGTTCTGTTCCCCTCTTTGCCCTCCTGCTCCCTTCAGTGTTCCCATGTTGATTTCCTGTCTCTCATTCCATTCATTCAAGGACCTGCTAACCATTAGGCTACAGTTATATAATCTAATAAACTAATCCAGGGTGGGGAACCTACAGCCTTGAGGCCAAATGTAGCCTTCTAGGTCCTCAAGTGTGGCCCTTTGACTGAATCCAAACTTCACAAAACAAATCCCTTTAGTAAAAGGATTTGTTTTGTAAAAGTTGGACTTAGTCAAAAGACCACACCCAAGGACCTAGAAGGCTACATTTGGCCTCAAGGCTGCAGGTTCTCCACCCCTGAAACCATATTATAAGCTAAAAGTGCCAAAATGTTCATGTGTTATGACTACTAGATAACAGGTATAAGTTTTAAGTATAAGACTTCTAGAAGCATAAAAAATCCTAAGGACTAACTGTAAGGGTGGAAATTTTTGACCACCCATCGGTGGAGCTACTTTGGGGCAAGTAAGGCCTTAAGGTCCCCTTAAATCATATGCTGTTGTTGGCCCTATGTCCTACAGAAAATTGCTTTTGTTGTAAAATTTATTCAGCAGAAACAACAAATCAAGTCAACAAGCATTTACTAAGCACCTATTACATGTCAGCCACTATGCTAATCTCTGAGGACACAAAGTAAAGCAAAAGACAAGTCCCTGCACTCAAGAGGCCCAAGGTCTAATGATAGAGATAGACTCCACAGATGAGATGCCATGTAAAATTTAGCTGAGGTCATTTCCTGGTAGGTTCACAGTACTGATAGGATTAACCTGTGATTTGAGTCATCTCTGCTTAACAGTGGTCCATTCAGCATTATTTAGTGTGTCAGAATACTAATGAGCACTTAATAAAATTGAGAAAGATCAACTGTCAAGGGTCAGAGGTTAATTGTCAAGGCTGTCTTCCTTCACCTACTCTCTGTCAAATCCCACTTCAGGTCCTGGTTAATCCTAGAAATGGCATTTGGAAGGGGAATGGTTGTTTTTTTAAGCTAGGGATCATCCCTGGCTTGAAGGACCACAAGGAAACCTTTCAGTGCCCAGGAGGATACTGGGAAAAAGGCAGTGGTGTGTGTTGGTAAATGTTTAACAATCAGCCCCCCACCAAAAAAAAGTATATACATGAAACACTTTTAAGTTTAATCTGAATTATTGACATTTTCTCCACCACTTTCTTAAGTTCTGACACTCAACAAAATAATAGATCAAGCCCTGATTTATAGCATTCACTGATTTCCAAAGTATAGATACTCACACTGAAAATTTAATAATTGGCTCTCATGAGCTGGTATAAACTGGCTCCAGCTGGAATTCAGGGCCATATGACTAAAGGAGCAGAGGTCCAGTTTGTTCCAGAGTCTCTCTAGAATGGACATGGATTTCTTGTATAGTCTTAGCTGATTTACTCTTCCCAAGGTCATTATTTTCCAAACACCCTCCTGAGGTTAAGCTAAAACCAAATAGCTCTAAGGTCTGAAGAAATGTAGAAAAGAGTCACATTCACCTTGTATCTACTTCTCCCTTATGATTCCACAGATACATCTAGCCCAGGAAAATTGCTGCCATAATAAACCAGACCTCACAAAGTCAAACTGTCTGGGTTATTACAGCATTGCTACCGTAGCTGTCCACAACAACAGCAGCTCTAACTACATATGTTTGCCTTTAAGGGTACAACCTGGCTTTGTCTGATAAATTGGGAGGAGGTGGCGGAAGGAACTTTTCCCTGCTGGGAGTAGAATTCACTGTAATAAGAATGAATGCCTCGGCAATGGTGACCATCTTTCTTGTCCCAGTGGGCTTACTTTAAGATGACTAGAAATCTTTGCACTTCCTTCTGAAGCCCAATCCTAGAAAGTGTGTCTGAAAACAACAACATTCATGGTCTTATCAAAAATAAGAGATAGAGAGAGAGAGACTAGACTTTGGGAGGTAGTTGATATCCAGGGTCTAGCCTGCCTAGTTCAAGTACTAATGATTTTCCTGAAAGCAACCTTGGAGGAAGCAATTGCTAGGGGCAGAGGGTACAGCCAAGATGGCAGAGTAGAAGGAAGCAATACAGCTGAACTCCTATCCACAATTCCTCCAAACAGATCTGTAATATGCATCAGACTGAATCCTGATGGGGAAATTTAGAAAAAGTAACAGCGAGTCGTTTGTCCAGCCCAGGTTGGCATGGGGAGACAGAGAAGTCTGCAGACACTGCGGACAGACACCCAGCATCCTTTTATGCATCAACATAAAAGGCACTCTCAGACCTATATCGGGGTCCGGCAATGCGGTTAGATGTGAATTGGAAGCTTCGCCGCCCCATTACCCAGGGCCAGTTCACTGATCTAGGCAAAGTGAGAAGGGGACCTTCTCATGTTGGTGACAGCATTCTTTGGTAGAAAGGTTCTGGACAGTATATCGAGAAGGGAGGATGCTCAGAAGCCAGCAACAGCAGTAGCAGCAGCAGAGGTGTGGTTCAGACTTTAAACATGGACCTTAGTTCCAGCATCAGGCCCAGTCTGCAGAGGAAAAATCAAAGCTGGAGATCCAGAACAAAGGGAAGGCTACAATTCTGCTACTTTGAACCAAGCAGCAGTCTACTTTTGTGCAGACTCAAACCCAGATCAGGAACTTACAGAGCTAAGACTAGGGGGCAGCAATAAGATGTTTTCCTGGATAAGACTGTTTTGGGAGTATTGAAAGCTTGCAGTGTCCCTTAGCCTGTCCCTGAGATGTTGGAATAATACAACACTTAATACTCAAAGAGAGCAGCAACAGGGCCTTCCTTCTAGATGTGTGACGGAATCTAGGCCTCACATCAAGTCTAAAGTCAGTAAGTAAGCTGGAATAATGGGAAAAAAACAAAACAAAACAAAACAATACAAAATGAACAAATAACAGCAAAAAAAAACCCCTCCACTATAATGAACTAATAATGATGTAGGGATGTTCAAGATACAAACAAAGAAGAAGAGAATGACTCCAAAACAACTATAAGCAAAGTCTCAGAGAAAACCATAGCCTGGACAAAAATTCAAGTAGAAATCCTTGAAGAGATGAAGCAGGAGTTTGAAAAAGAGGTTAAAATGTTTTTATAAATGGAATGAGAGGGCTCGAGGAGAAAAATGGAAAAGAAATAGGATCTATAGAAAAAAAAATAATTGAAAAGGGAATGAACAATTTGGCACAAGAGCTATAAAACCTTGCCCAAGCAACAAACTCCCTAAAAATTTGAATGGATCAAATAGAAGGCAATGACTTCTTCATGAAGCAACAAGAAATATTAAAACAAAGTCAAAAGGCTGAAAAAAAATGGAAGAAATGTAGGGTATCTCACAGCAAAAACAATTGACCTGGAAAACAGATCAAGGAGAAAAAAATAAAGATTCATTGGAATACCTGAATGACATGATTAAAAAAAAAAGAGCCTAGACATACTATTTCAAGAAATCTTAAAAGAAAACTGCCTACATCTCTTAGAACAAGAGGGCGAAGTGGAAATAGAAGGAATTTACCAGTCTCTTCTTGAAAGAAATTCCAAAATGAAAATTCCCAGGAATATCATAGAGTTTTCAGATCAAAATTAAAATACTGTAAGCAGCCATATAGAAGAATTTGAGTACTGAGGAGCCAGTCAGGATCACACACAATTTAGCAGCCACCATTATAAAGCAACAGAGAACTCAGAACAGAATATTCTAGAAGGCACAGGAAATGGACTTTTAGTCAAGAATAACTTAACCCAGCAAAACTGAGCATAATACTATAGGGGAGGAAATGGATTTTTAATGAAATACAGGATTTCTAAGCATTCCTGATGAAAAGGCCAAAGGAACAGAGAAACTTTGAAGTTCAAACACAGGAGTGAAAAGAAGCATAGAAAAGGTAAATATGAATGAACAATGATAAAGGACAAAACAAGAATAAACTGCTTACATACAAATATGGGGAAATAAGGGCAGCTAAGTGGCACAGCGTATAGAGCACCAGCCCTGGAGTCAGGAGGACATGAGTTCAAATCTGGCCTCAGATACTTACTAGCTGTGTGACCCTGGGCAAGTCACTGAACTCCTATTGCCCCCCCCCCCAAAAAAAATGGAAAGAGAGAGGAAGAGGAATACATGGGAGGGGGAAGGAAAAAGGGAAAATTAGCTCGTATAATCAGGGTACACAAGTGGATAGCTATACTAACAAAAAGGAAGAGGTAGTGAGGAGTGGTTGACATTTGAACCTTGCTCTCATCTGAATTGGTTAAAAGAAGGAAGAATACACACACAGAGTTGGGTACAAAAAGACATTTCTCACAAGAGGGAAATAGGAAGGAAAGGAGAGAAATGGGGAGGAAGATTTAGAGGGGGGCAAATTAAGTAAAGGATTCATTTAACAAGGATGTACAAAACTATTTATGACTGCTTTCGAGGTGGCAAAAGATAGGAATCTTAAGGGGTGCCTATAAATTAGGGAATGGATGAACAATTTATTATATGTTATAGAATACTATTATGCTGAACTCTTTTTTGTTTGTTTGTTTGTTTGTTTTTGGTGAGGCAATTGGAGTTAAGTGATTTGCCCAGGGTCACACAGCTAGTGAGTATCATGTGTCTGAGGCTAGATTTGAATTCAGGTCCTCTTGACTCCGGGGCCAGTGCTCTATCCACTGCACCACTTAGCTGCCCCATGTGCTGAACTCTTAACAGCATATTGACCAACCAGGATTCCAGAGGTCGAATGAAGATGTAAAGGAATGCAAAATGCAGAAAGAAACAAAATTTTTCCTGGACACGGGCAATGTGGAAATTTGTTTTGTTTGACTATCCATGTTACTAATGGTTGTTATTTTTCTTATATTCTCAGTGGCAAGTGTGTGGAGGGAAGAGATTGGGATGGGAGCATAAGAAGGTAGAGTTTGGCTGATAAAAACAAGCAAAATACATTTTTTAACAGAAGCAGTTGCTATCTTGGAGAATGTATGTATGTGTGCCTGTGTGTGCTTGTATGTAAGTGTGTGTGAAGGGGCTGGGCTTGGGAGGGTGATATAGGCTTCTGGCAAAATATAGAAAGGGAAAAAACTATCAAACTTATAGCATGCAAACTATGAAGCTAGGATTGGCTATTATTCAAAAATACTACTAATTCAACATGGGAGCAAAAAAAAAGAATTATAATATACTATACATACTAATATTTCTTCTATATAGGAAAGGAATCTCTTCAAATGGGGATTGTACCATCGATTTCAATATACGTTATATGATAAGTGAATCCAGTTCCATGAGGGGGTCTGACCCACCACTTAGCCTAATTTCTGCAGGTAGAACTTCATACATCTGCAAGACCTTGAATCATGAAATGAGTCGTAGCACTTCAAATGGCAAAGAGGGCCATAGCAGTTTTGCTTCACTACTAAGCATCAGGGACAAGATTGGAACCCAGGTCTCCTGATTACAAGTCAAGCATCTTGACTTGTATCTTTTTTTTTTTTTGGTTAAGCAATGGAGTTAAGTGACTTGCCCAGGGTCACACAGCTAGTAAGGGTCAAGTGTCTGAAGCCAGATTTGAGTTCCGGTCCTCCTGACTCCAAGGCCAGACCTCTATCCACTGCGCACCTAGCTGCCTCTAACATGTATCTTTTCTATGACATACTTTCTTTCCACTAGTGTTAATGATAATATGACAACGAAAGGGTACTTTGTCATGGGCCCTTTGACGGCGGCAGAGTAATGAATCAATGTCATTGGGACTCTCAGCAATTGAGGGATGAGCTCTGAGCTATCTCAGAAGGCTGTTGTGGGCTTCATGATGGAAAATGCTATCCACATCCAAAGAAAGAACTATTAAATTTGAATACAGATCGAAGCATACTATTTGCTGTTTTATTTTTCCTCTTCTGTTGAGTTTTGTTTCCTCTTTCTGGTGGTTCCTCCTATTGGTTCTAATTCTTACTTATAACATCACTAATTATGTTTAATAGGAATATATATGTATAGCCTATATCAGATTGTGTGCCATCTTGGGGAGGATGGTGGGGAGGAAAGGGGAGAAAAATTTTAAACTCAAAAGCATGTGGAAATGATTGTTGATAAATCAAAATAAATTAATTAAAAAAAAAGAAAGCCATTGTGCTGAATTGAAACAAAAAAGGACATGCCTCTGCTTTTACATTTCAAGCTGGTGATCTCTAAGGGTCCTTTTCAAGCTCTAGCAGTTTATGATTCAGTAGCAGACCCTATGATTCACTAATAATCCCTATCAAAGGCGTGTGAACAAGATGGGGGTGGCACAACCTATGGAAACTCACCGATGAGAGAATAAAAAGCAAACAGAAATGTGAAAGTCAGCCAGGGGAGAATTTAGACTCTGAAACATCTGTGGGAGGCAAATCAGGGATTAGCGACACTGTTCATTGGCCAGAGAAACTGATATCATTGCCATTCTGCCAAGTATTCCAACCAATCCCTGGTAACAGGGGTAGCCATGTCACATTTCCATTGGCCAATGGACAGAGTAGCAGTTGTCTCCATGGGTGCCTAGGGAATTAATACAAGGGTTTGTGTGCCTAAAGCCTATGGCTTTTAGCTCCTATGAGAGCCAATTCTCTTTTTCCAGTCTATCAGAGCAGAAAAGCAAGGGCTCTCAGCGCATATGTCCAAACCTTGGCTCCTCCTGCACTGTGTCTCACTCTGGGAGCTGTCTTCTGGACACGCAGAATACTGAAACAGAAAGATAAAGTATTCAGCCTGCAAAAGTGTGACATTAAATACAATAACATTTTCGTGGCATTTTTTTCTCCTTCCAATTCTGGGATTGGAAATTTGCTTTAAGGTACTTTGGCTCACCGAGCCAATGATGATGATGATGGCAATAGCTGGCATTTATATAGTCTTTTTAGGTTTGTGAAGGTCCTCAAATATATTATTGCCTTTTATCCTCATCACAACTCTATGAGGTAGGTGCTATTATTATCACCATTTTACAGATAAGAAAATTGAAGCTGAGAAAGTGTAAATGACTTTCCCAGTATCCCACAAATAGTAAGTACCTTAGATAGAGCTTGAAGTCAGGATTTCCCAACTCCAAGGCCAGTATTCTATCCACTGACTGCCTTTTTTGTTGTTCAGTCCTTTGTCAGTCGTGTCCAACTCTTCATGACCACATTCAGGGTTTTCTTGGCAGAGATACTGCTGTGGTTTGCCATTTCTTTCTCCAGCTCATTTTACAAATGAGGAAACTGAGGTAAACAGGGTTAAGTGACTTGCCCACAGTCTGAGGCTAGATTTGAACTCATGAAGATGAGTTTTCCTGAATCCAGGTCTTCTCTCTATCTACTGACCCACCTAAATGCCAATAACCTGGAAACCCCAAAAGTCACGACTTCTCATCTTGCCTTTGCTATGTGATCCTGAAGAAGCTGATAAATAATCCTATAATTCAGTTTAGAATCAGAATGATAGAATCACAGGGTTCTAAAGTACCTGAGGGGGCAGCGAGGCGGCACAGAGGATAGCGTGCCAGGCCTAGAGTCAGGAAGACTCATCTTCCAGAGTTCAAATCTGACTTTAGACACTTGCTAGCTGTGTGACTGGGCAAATATTCAAATTCTTTTCCTCATATCTAGCTGGTCTACTTCACTACAACTTCCACCACTTTGCTGTGGGGTCAAGTAAAATCAATCAGCTATGCAACAAGCATTTATTGAACACCTACCACATTTCAGGCTATGAGAGCCTGGACTTTTTTTTTTTGAAGTTGTAGATGCAGAAGAGGCAGCATACTATATTCTACAGAAAGTTGTCAGAAAGACCTGGTTCAAGTCCAGCCTTCGATTGTACTCCAGGGTAAGTCACTTAACCTGTCATTGCCCCCAGATATTTATTTAAGATTATATCAATTCCTTTCTCTTCTCTGACACTAGCAACACTGTGGTGCAAGCCTTTATCATCTCACACTTGGACATTTGCAATGTTGCTCCCCTAAATTCCACTGATTCCCTATTACTTCCAGGACCAAATATAAAATCCCCTGTTGATTTTGTCTTTATAACCTCGCCCTTTTCCACCCCTCCAGTCTTCTTACACCTTACTCTTCTCCGTGTGTTCTACAATCCAGTGATGCTGGTCTCCTTTGCTATTACTTAGAAAGACACTCCATCTCCCAACTCTGCATTTTCACCAGCTGCCCCCTATGTCTAGAATGCTCTCCCTCCTTGTCTTTGCCTCTAAAATCCCATCTTTTGCAAAAAAAAAATCTTTATTGTTCCCCCTTAATGACAGTGCCTTCCCTCTGTTGATTATTATCAATATATCTTTGATAGATCTTTTTGGTGTATAGTTGTTTTCATTTTGTTTCCCCCACTGGATGGTGAACTCTTTGAGAACAAGGATTATTTTTGCCTTTCTTTGTATCCCTATGGATTAGCAAAGCATCTGGAATTCAGTAGGCACTTAATAAATGTTTGTTGACTTGAATTTGTTGACTTAAGTCCCTCACCAGGACTCTCTACAAAAATCACAGGTCTAGTCAAAAAAAGTAAAAATATGCAAGGCATATTTTTGACTGGGGTTATATATATAAAAGAAATCCCTTCCCTCTAATAGCTTTCATTCTACTTGGCAGAAAAGGGGGAAAGTTCTGTCTATGTGAGATACCTTTAAATACTTGAAATATATTATGTCATTTTCTCTTATCCAGACTAAACATTCCCAATACCTTTGATTGATTTTGTATGACTGTGTAATAGTTTCGTATTCCCTTGCCACCTTGTCATTCTTCTCTGCATTTCCTTTAGCTCACCAATGGCCTGACCAAAATGTGACATCCAAAAATGTACTCAAGACTCCAGGTCTTGAGTCAAAGAGTGTGGTTTGGATACGTCAGCATGTCAGGCACAATTGGTTCTTTGTATGCCTCTGCTCCACATGTGTTGTGGCCAAGACAGAAGAAAACATACCTATAATCTTCTTTCTGTATACTGTACACTATACTTCCACTTTAAGCTTCCTTCTCTGTAGAATGAGATTGATCACAGTCCTATCTTCACCAATTATACAGACATCTTCTTTGGCAGAGAACTAAGAAAAATAGTCCTGGGTGAAGGCAATCCCTGCATTGATAACAAAAGGTGAGTTGCTGTCTTTACTCTCCTCCCAGTTGGAAATTCTCATGAGTCTTGGCAAGGGTGGGGCACAATAGCCAGCTTGGAGACCATTAACCTTGTATGGAAACCAAACCAACCAACAAATCTTGATGGAAGTGTTGGGAATCCCTGCTATTATGTCTAAGAACAAAATAGTAGAATTATTTTAAGCATAGAGGAGGATGGTATTTCCAAGAGGCATCACCAATTCAATGTGATTTTAGAATGAACTCGTAAAATTATCAAATTGAACTAAAAAAGAAATGAAATGGAACAGGTATACAAAGCCACCTTACGGAACTACCCTCAAAGCAAAACAGAGTTTGGGTATGGGGGGGCAGGTAGGGAGATATTTTCCTAGAATTCAGTGACAAAGAGTTCTTGTTCTATGTTTGAGACCAGTGGTTGTAGATTATGTAGAGCTACATTCCTAGAAAACTCATCAGGTCATCATGTTCTGTCATCTTCCACAGACTCTGAGGGAGGTGCACATATGCATTAATCCAGGGGATTGAGTACTACATGATCACATCTCCCAACAGCTTCTCAGAACTGCTGCTCAAGAAGAGCTAGAGAGATAAGATAAATAGACAGAGGGGAGGGAGGGATAGAGAAAGAGAGAGAATAAAAGAGAGAGACAGTCAAGAGAGAAAGAGAGAGAGAGAGAGAGAGGGAGGGAGGGAGGGAGGGAGAGAGAGATATTACAAGTCAGTCACCTCTGCAGGACTGTAAAAATCAAAGTTCCTTCTTAGATCCTTACCGCCTCATATACTGAGCAAATTCTTAGATCCAAAAGATCATTACACCCTTAACAAAAGATGTTTATATTGATTTTAGGTTAGTTATAAACAAATTATTCTGCTTATTTCTATGATACCTTTTAAACATTTTCCATGTATTTAACATGGATTTGGGAGGAAATAGCTTTATTATCTTTAATTACATCTTTGTAGTTGGTGTGTATATTTTTTCTTTTGTTTCTGCATTCTTCTTCATATTTATCTAAGCACTTTGTCTAGACCTCTAAGCAATTCAATTTAACATCTTATCACTTTCATATGTGCCATGCTTCCTGATTTTGTCTCATATTTGTCAGTGCATTCTGTGAGGGGCTTCCCTCACATATATCGATGCATGTATCGATGTAAGAAGACAGGGTGTAAGTATAGTCTACCATTAGTGGCCATGCAAAAAATGTCACTCCAGTAATGCTCTCCAGATGAGCACTGCCAAATTGGGTTTTAATAGTAGACATTACAGGCTCTCAGGAAACACATTCAGTGCCAGTGGCAGGCCGAAACAAAAATGTGAGCTGGCTAACTTTGTCTTCATACCTAAATTGCCTCCTTTTCTACCAGGGTGGGCTTTCCTTTTCTTAAGGCACTAAGTCTTTTCATGCAATCACCCTGGTTGTCTAGAACTAACCAGTGCCCCCTTCAGGCCTATTCTGACTGGCAAAATCCTATATATATATATATATATATATATATACATAACACAATTCATTGCACATAAAAATGATAATAGCATTTCTTTAGCACTTTAATGTTTACAAAGTGTTTTATATGAGCAAGACATGTGTGTGCTGTCCACATACCACATCTGTAGCTACATGAGTTATATGTGTGCTGTCCATGTACTATATCTGTAGGTACATGAGCTGTCTGAGAGATTTTGATAGGATCTCTGGAATCTTACCCACCCCCTTTTAAGGGAGCCTGTAATTTCTAACTTGAAGAGAGCATAGAAGGGCCATAAGACTAGCCACTGTGTTCTCTAGTCTCTAGGAGGGGTAATGGACTATATATATATATATATATATATATATATATATATATAAAATTATAATATACATAATTATAACTGTCTCCTCTCCCTAAATATTGTTGGTGTTGGAGCACAGTTTTAGGTTCAGAACAAGAACTTCTTTCCTGGTCACTAGGCTTTAGATGAGAAGTGTTGCCCCTAGCTTCTACTCACCAGCCTAGCTCCTTCCCGTTTAGTGCTGGTTACACAAAAGACCATCACAAAATGAATAAAACCATTTATTCAAATAGCAAACAGAAAATGGAGAAGCTATACAGATTAGAATACACCAGAAAATACATAGAGTGAATGAACCTTCTCACTGGAAGCAAAGTAATCTCAACTAAAACCAAGAGAAAGGCCCTGATCTCACCCAAGCAGAAATTCTCTGATGAGGAAGCAAGCTGGTAATGAGACAGATTGAAGAGCCGCTTCTGCTTTCAAAGTCTGTCTGTCTGTCTATCTCTCCACATGTCTAGAGTTGGTTCTGAAGGGAGTCTCACACTGTACATGTCGTCCCAAAGAAGAGTGTCTCTTTTCTTTAAAGTTCTTGAATCAAGTCTAACCCCCACCACATAGGCACACAACATCACAATAGCATCCTCTATCAATCCAGAGCCACACCTAACTAGCAGCACAAAAAACACCCCAGGTTTGGTTTGAGACCTCCCTTACAACATGTTATCTCATTTCATCTTCACACAACCCTGTGAGGTATTATTCCCATTTTAAAAATGAGGAAACTGAGGCTGAGAGAGGTTAAGTGACTTGGCCAGTGTCACACAACTAGTCAGCTTCTCAGGTAGCATTCAAACTCAGATCTTCCTGATTCCAAGTTCAGCTTTCTATCCACTATGCCTACCTAACTGACACATACTACATATAGCAGTTGTTTTAAAAAGTGTTGAGAAAATTAAGCATGATAAAAGAAATATACAATATAGAATAGAATATTGTGTAAACACAATCTATTGTACAAATAAAAAGTATTGTTATTATTATGTAATACAGGTACCATTTGACTCTGGAACCCCTTGTCACTATAAGTTGAGAAAGGAGTTTTTTAGGCAATCATAATTATACAAATATGGCCAGAGGTTCTATCTGTTACATTCTCTACCAACAGACTAATCAAAAGTCATAAGTCAAATAATATTGTATTTAATTAGGAAAGCATTAATTAGCAAAATTAATAACAAGGGAATACCAAGTAGGAGAACCATCTCAGCACCCCCATATACACAGGGGTCTAATCTCTTCCACACTCACATGTCGCTGGGAAGGGAAACATTCCTCAGAAAACTAACACTTCTAGGTGAAGAAAGATTGCATCAAGGCTAGGACCACAATTTCACCTCCTATCAACCAGCTTTGACTTGCTGCTTCTTGTCTCTACCTCCTGCAACTACCTTGGCAAAGTTTTGGAATTCCCCTTACATTCACCTCTCCATCCACCTCTCCAACTGTTCATCTACTCTGTCCCTGGAGCTCTTTTTCATTTGCTATTTTCTGCTGCTGAGCTGCAGCTGCTACTGCTGCTGGAATCTACTGTAACTGCCAATCGATGCTGTGGCTTTACCTTTCTGCAGGAACAGGGGCATTCACATTATTGCTCTTCCAAGAGATTTTCCTTGGTCAACATGCCTACAGGGATAACCAACAAAAGTTTAGCTCTTTTATTATTCAGGCCCACAGCCACTATGGCCAGCACATAAAAGGGGTCCTCAGGCAGCAGCCAAGACTGCTTCTTTCTTGCTGGTGCCCAACCTAAAATCTTCCAGCCCTCATCCCTAACAAGGTTAGGCCAAGTGAATTCCTTTAAATTTCCATCATGCCTTTTGGCAGCTAGTTCCAGGGTAACGAAAATTGCTCAGAAACTTCCATAACCTCATGGAGGCACTTAGCAATACTGGAAGCTGATTAAAAAAATTTTAAAAAAAACTTTATAAATGTCTTTTTAGTTGATTGATTGGAAGAGAGTGGTCAGAGTCCTTTGCATTTCTGCCTCTATGTCAGTTGTTAGTGGAAAGAGGACTGGTCTTATAATTATAATACTTGGGTTTGATTCCCTGCTCTGACACTTGCTAACTGGTGACCCTGGCAAAATCATTTAACATCTTCCAGCTTTTGTTCATTCATCTGCAAAATAGGGACAATAATATTTTTCACTACCTTTTTCCTAGAGGTATGATGAGGAAAGCACTTTGTAAGCTTCAAAGTACCAGATAGTATAGGGTCATAGAAATATAGATTTAAAATTGAAAAGGATCCCAGAAACCATCTGATCCAACCTTCTCATTTTACAGATGAGGAAACTGAGGACAAGGGAAATTAAGCACCTTAACCAAGTTCACATAGTAAGTATCAGAGGCAGAATTTAGATTCACCTTCTCTGACTCTAGGGCCAGTGAGTACTTATTATTATTACTACTACTATTTCTTCTTCTTCTTCTTCTTCTTCTGCTTCTGCTTCTTCCTCTTCTTTGTCTTCTTCCTCTTCTCCTTCTTTTCCTTCTTCTCCTTCTTCTCCTTCTTCTTTTTGGTGAGGCAATTGGGATTAAGTGACTTGGCCAGAGTCACACAGCTAGTGAGTGCTATGTGTCTGAGGCCGGATTTGAACTCAGGTCCTCCTGACTCCAGGACTGGTGTTCTATCCACTGTACCACCTAACTGCCCCAGTTATTACTTCTTTAAACAAATTATAACTTCCCTCATCTGTAAAATGAGGGGATTGAAATAGGTAACCTTAGAGTCTCTTTCAGCTCTAATATTCTGTGATTTGTCACATTTTGGGCTAACCTGGGAACCTCACAATCACTCACAGCATTGTTTCTCTGAGAAAATGCAGGCCAAGGTCCAAAATAACTGACTTATGCATGAACTTTTAGAACATACCTGCTTCCTAAATGGTTCTTTGCTTTTGACTTGGAAGAAGGAGAAAGGAGAAATCAATCTAAAAACCTTGATGACAGGACGGAAGGATAGTTGACCTAGCAGTCTGCCTGGCCATTGACGCTGTTATGGAGAGAAAAGTGAGAGTGTGGAATGTGTCGTGAGTATTCTACAGCCTTTCTCCAGATAATTGCTCTGATGATCTAAGGGCAAATGAAAGTGACAGCCAACATCACACTCTCATTCTGGCTGCTCTCAAGCAGGAAATAACATGGACGCAGCTGAATCACTAGCATTAGGTAAGGTTTAAATTTTGACAAAGATGTGGACTAGGGAGAAGACAGGCAGGGATTGGACTGGGTAGAGAGAAGCAAGAGAAGTCTAAGTTCATCAATTTCTCTCTCCATCCATTTCCACTTCTGGGAATCCTCCCAGAGCCCCATCTCCATAATAATTTAAATCCCTGTTCTCCTATAGCATTATGGAAATCTGTAGGTGCTATGGTCACAGAGGAGTTATTTCTGGTTTGCTAACAGATGTGACACCTGCAGCAATCCCCAGACAGCTGACCCAGAGCTGGGGTTATTGTCTCACTAATTTGTTGTGCCATCAGGCAAGGGAGTTGAGGAGATTGTAGGTTGCTAGGGAATTATGAGATTATTCTTCTATGCTGCTTTGGCTATGATCTTCTGCTCCTTACTACCTTTCAGAAACTTCCAATCACTCTCTAGTTGAAGGATAAACTTCCTACCATTAGTTTCCCCTAATGAGCCCTTCCCTCCTTCCTTGTTTTCTTTTGTCTCCAATAGGGCAACTGTCTCCATCAAGCCAAATAGAGGTGACTTTCCTTTGCCTCCCACACCTGGTGAAACTGTGAACATGTGGTCTGTCGTAGAATATAATCTGTGAAAGTCTGACAGTTCCATTCTTTTTTTGGGGGAAGGGGGGAGCAGAGATGTTGCACATTTTAATTTTGTATATGTTGCTTTGATGCCTTTCATCTTTACATCACAGTTATTTCCCATTCTGCCCCCTTGTTGCAGGCCTCTCTAATGCTGGCGGTCTCCGTTCAGATTCCATGCTATGATAAAATGAACCAATTGTAAGTTGTTGAACAATTAACAAACTGTTTACTTTGCCCTATCACAGCAAAGTTATGCAACAAAGACACAGAGGACAGTAAGCTTTTCTGGATACAGCCATTGTCATCTCCTGTCACAGAGCAGGATATGAAGGACATAGGGACTTCCATGGTTTTTAGAAATCCACCAAGTTAGAGAAGCACAGACTCCATGAGACTGGGATTTTTAAAAATAATTAATTAATTTACTTTCGGTTTTCAACATTCACTTCCATAAAATTTTAAGTTTTAAATTTTTTCCACCTCCCTCTTCTCTCCCCTCCACAAAATTGCATGCAATCTGATACAGGCTCTACTTTATACATTCATATTAAACATATCTTCAAATTAGTCAGGATGTAAAGAAGAATTAGAACTAATGGGAGGAACCACGAGAATGAAGGAGCAAAACAAAACAACAAAAGAAAAGGAGAGCAAATAGCATGCTTCCGTCTGCATTCAGACTCCATAGTTCTTTCTCTGGATGTGGATAGCATTTTCCATCGTGAGTCTTTTGGAGTTGTCTTAGATCCTTGCTTTGCTGAGAAGAGCTAAGTCTATCAAAGTCGGTCATCACACAACATGGCTGTTACTGTATGCAATGTTCTAGTTCTACTTGTTTCACTCAGCATTAGTTCATTTAAGTCTTTCCAGGTTTTTCTGAAATCCAGCTGATCATCATTTCTTATAGAACAATAGTATTCCATTGCATTCATATACTACAACTTGTTCAACCATTTCCCAATTGATGGGCATCCACTCAATTTCCAATTCTTGGCCACCACAAAAAAGAGCTGCTATAAATATTTTTGCACATGTGGGTCCTTTTCTTGTTTTTATGATCTCTTTAGGGTACAGACCTAGGAGTGGTATTGTTGGGTCAAAGGATATACACAATTTTATAGCCCTTTGGGCATAGTTCCAAATTGCTCTCCAAAATAGTTGGATCAGTTCACAACTCCGCCAACAACGCACCAGTGTCCCGATTTTCCCACATCTTCTCCAACATTTATCATTTTCCTGTTTTGTCATGTTAGCCAATCTGATAGGTGTGTTGTGGTACCTCAGAGTCATTTTGATTTGCATTTCTCTAATCAATTGTGATTTAGAGCACTTTTTCATATGACTATAGATAGCTTTAATTTCTTCCTCTGAAAACTGCCTGTTCATATCATTTGACCATTTATCAATTGGGGAATGACTTGTGTTCTTATAAATTTGACTCAGTTCTCTATATATTTTAGAAATGAGGCCTTTATCAGAGACACTGGCTGTAAAAATTGTTTCCCAGCTTTCTGGTTCCCTTCTAAGCTTGGTTGTGTTGGCTTTGTTTGTGAGACTGGGATTTTTTATGCCCTTAGGTGATTAGGAAGCTGCTTCAATAAAGCCCAGGCCAATCAGGTCTGGGAGATTGCTTTGCCTCCTTTTAGGTAAAGTTAACCTCTGTTGTAAGAGGGAAGGAGAAGGGGTGGGCCAAACCCAAGGGCTTCTCTTTATATAGCATATAAAGCACTTCATACAATTATCTTCCTTGATCATCACAATGACCCTATGAACAAAGTACTAGAGGTATTATCTCCATTTTATAGATGAGGAAACTGAGACTCAGAGGAGCTAAGCATCATTGCCCACATTTGCACAACTAATTAGTATTAAGAGTTGGATTCAAACTCAGGTCTCTTCTGATTTTAAGTTCCATACTTCTACAATACCTTGAGCCACATCCCTGCTTTCTTATCTCTACAAAATCTTTATGAAAGTGGTCTATGCATGTATCAGGGGTATCCTTGATGAAAATTTGGGAAGGGCACAGGCAGACTTTTGCAGATTCTATTCTACATAACCTTTACAGTCATACAACTGAAAGAGGGATGTATAAAATATAAGCCCATTGTGTTTATCATTTGTTGCTTTTTTAAAAGAAAATATTTGACTTGATAGAACAAAAGAGTCTCAGAAGTTCTCTTCCAATATGATGTTCCCTACTGATATATAGGTTATATAAGAGTCCATGACAAATGTTACCAGGAAGGTAATTTTTATAAAGTTCTAATAGTTTATTTTTTGCTGATTGTTTGAACATTTTGAGTTGATAGACCAAAATGCAAACTTAAAGTACCTCCTCCAGTAAGGTGTCTCCCATGCGTATATTAAGATCATGGGAGATTCTTTGATGGATGCAATGACCACAGAGATAAAACTTTATTCCCATGATTCACTTATTCTCACCGTGACAGAATTGTGGATTATAGGATTAGAGTTGGAAGGGATTTTAGAAGTCACTTAGTCCAATCCCTTTTTTGCTATCAATAAGGAAACAGACGTAGAAAGATTAAGTGATTTGCCCTGGGTGACACAGAGAGTAAGTGGCAGGACCAGGATTAGAACCAAGTCCCTCTTGCTGGTGCCATATCCCTCTATCTTTCCACTGCACTAGGCTGTGAGGGATAAAACAGGTGGATGTATGATCACTAAAGATTTTCTCCATTAGCATGGAGACCTTCCTGTGTAGAATCCAAAAGGAAAAGGATTCCCTGTAGATGACAAAGTGCTACAAATACTTGGCTTCCTTTGAGTCTCAGCCAAAATCCCACCTGCAAGAAACCTTTCCTGATCCCCTTTACTGCTAGAGCCTTCCTTCTGAGATGATATCTAATTTAAGACAATCCTGTGCATCTTTGGTTTATACATAGTTGTCACTCCCCACTAAATTGTAAGGTCCTTGAGGACAGTGACCATTTTTTACTTTTTAACAACATTCCTGGAACACAGCAGGTGCTTAATAAATGCTTGTGTTGACTTGACTGGACATACATCAAGCCTTAGAATGCTCCAAAGACTCCTCAACAAGATACACAAGCAATCAGAAGAGAACAGTCTAACATTTTAATAGAATCAGTGGATTGTAAGCTCGTTTAGTATAGGGATTGTTTTGTTTTTGTCTTTTTATCTCCTGTGCCCAGCATAGTTCCATACACACAGTATGCATTTAATATTTGGTTAGTTGAATTAAATCCATAAAGAAAATGACAAGTGGATAAAAGAAGCCTATTGTATAGACTACGACTTGCAATGTGTCCATTATGTGGATATGTTTGTCTGTTTCCTGTTTGCCTCAGTTTCCCCATCTGCAAAAGGGAGATAATAATAGCACCTACCTCGCAGGATCGTAGTGAGGATCAAATGAGATAATAATTGTAAGGTGCTTTGCACAGTGCTTAGAACATAGTAAGCACTATATAAATGTTAGCTATTTATGTAATTATTATTATTGTTGTTGTTGTTACTATTCCTATTAAGTAGAACTGGACCCAGAACTGAAAAGGAGGAAAGAAGGCAGACTGGATGGATTTGGAGAAATTGTGCAGTACTTTCAACAATCCCAAGCTGTTTACTGTCACAAAGATCCATTTTTTTTACATTAATAGTCTTCTGGTAAAAGTCTGTGACTGAATCATTGAACACCACAATCTCCAAGGAAAGAAAACTGTGGGTTGCCCAAAGGACATTGGACAAATGTATGGTGAATATGAGTAGGCTACAGCATATACCAATGATGACTTGAGAGTAAGACATAGAGATGCAGGATCAGAAAAGGAGATGGGCTGGACACGCAGTTAGAGCAGAGGATAACAAATGCATAGATTCTGTTTTGCATTAATACCCCACAGAAGGCTAAAGGACCTAGAAAAATGTTTTTGAACATTGGCTAGATCATCTTTGGAAGATCTCTAGGAGGATGTGGATAGGAACAGCACAAGATCATAAGGCATGATTGGGTTGTGATGTTGACCTTTGTAACAAATATATGTGCTGATAGTGTTAGCAAAGGAAATATTGACATATTACTATCAAATGAGACACCAAACAAGGAGACAAGTATTCACCAAAAATGTTTGCCAATATCATGATGAGTGTAAAGATCTGAATATGAGAAACATTCTCTAGAGATGGTGATATTCTCCAGTTGCTCCTTTTTGAGAATGACACTGCACTGACCACATTAAGCACTGGAACACTACAGGCCTTTTCAATGAGATCCATGATCATTCAAAAGAGATTGGACCAGCCATTACAGGAAAAGCTAAGCGGATGAAAAATTCATATGGTCCAGATTATGGCATACAAATAAATGGGTAGCCCATTAACTCAGCATGTACCTTGAACAAGCATTGTTGATGGGTGGTGAACTGGGTCTAGAATCAGATAAAACAAGATCAGGTTAGATCACATTGGAGAGGTTATGCAGAGTATTAAATTATCTGAAACTATTTACTGCTTACAAAAGTCCATTTTTAAAAATTCATGATACTCAAACCCTGGATGAATTACAATCTCAGATGACTCAGAGGGCAATGGGATGATCCATAATGAAGTGTGTTGGTCATGTGGTGAGAGTGAGGGATAGCCAATTAGCAGTTTGAAGGTTCACTGTGTTATGGACATACTCACAAACATATTCATGCCCTGGCACTAAGATGACTTTGGATCTCCTAGATTTTCTTTCTTTCTTTCTTTCTTTCTTTCTTTCTTTCTTTCTTTCTTT